>NC_061494.1:24527670-24547670 GCF_022539355.2 Hippoglossus stenolepis | reverse complement strand
TCTCTGGTATCAGTACGAGACCAACAAGATGGTGGCAAAGATGGTCGAGTACTGAACGTAAACACCGTCTTCGGGTTAGGGTTAAGAAAATCCCACCAGAAATCCCACAGCGGCTCCGTGACCGTTGGAGATGTTGACGAAGAGGAGGCAGAGCAGCTGCAGGAACATCAGGATGAAGGCGATTTCTCCTCCAGGCCCCAGAAGGCCATAACACCAGTGTGCAGAAAGGTGGCATCTTGTTGGTGGTGGTAGGGTTTACGACTTATTCTGCAGCCAGCCACCAGGGGGCGATCAAGGATGAAGGCTTCACTTTTGTGAGCAGAGAAAAAAGCAACTGGATTTAAACTGATTTTGTTTTTAATTTAAATACCTTCACACAAATGAGATGAAACACACATATTAGATAATTCTTCACTTTATTTTTCAGGTCAAACAATGAGAGAAAAATATTCCGCAAATAAAAACCACAAAAATAAAAATGTTCCTGATTCTATGAATGAGTTAAAATCTGTCAGTGATTTAACGTCTGAACTATGAAAACACGACTAAGGCCGGAGATGTACTTGATATACTTATAATATATATTTATAATTATAAATAACACTACCCGTCCACAAGATGCAATACCCACATGGACAGTAGGGGCAGTGTAGGGACAGATGCTCCCCATCGCAATCACTTTTTCTGCCATGAGCTCAGTGACCAGGGCTAACCTCCTCCAGGGACGCCATGTTTTTTTTATTACTGAATGCAGAGTTCTGTGGTGCGCCCTCTAGTGGAATACTCCAGGAACACATGTAGCACACATACATTCCAGTAGGGGGAGCTAGCAGTCGATGTGTACAGTCAACAAGATCACGAAAAAAACACGGGACACAGGGAGGTCCGGGACATCATGGAGGTTCAGGGAGGTCCGGGACATCATGGAGGTTCAGGGAGGTCCGGGACATCATGGAGGTTCAGGGAGGTCCGGGACATCATGGAGGTTCAGGGACATCATGGAGGTTCAGGGAGGTCCGGGACATCATGGAGGTTCAGGGAGGTCCGGGACATCATGGAGGTTCAGGGAGGTCCGGGACATCATGGAGGTTCAGGGACATCATGGAGGTTCAGGAGGTCCGGGACATCATGGAGGTTCAGGGACATCATGAAGGTTCAGGGACATCATGGAGGTTCAGGGAGGTCGGGACATCATGGAGGTTCAGGGAGGTCCGGGACATCATGGAGGTTCAGGGAGGTCCGGGACATCATGGAGGTTCAGGGGCATTGTCCGTGTACATTGTCTTTTTTGTAGCTAATGTACTAACATGATTCTTGCTGTTCTGGGTTCGAACCCTCACGGTTGATACACTTATTGGAAGTCGCTTCAGATGATATATAATGTAATACTGCTATGTAAAGTAATGTGTTAGTGGACTGAATATCACAGGTTCGATTCCTGCAGCCGAGATTCACTGTGGAACGTCTTTTGTGTCCAGCAGCTTTGACTCGCTCAGTCAGGAGGAAAACAGCTGATCTCAGGTCAGAGGTCAGGAAACGTTCTGGATCCCACTCGACCAAACCACGTCCTCGTGCCCGGTTGCGTACAGACGCCGCCGGAGAGGGCCGAGCGTCGGGGTCGTCTTGTTCACAGATTGAAGTTCAGTCTGTGTGTGTAGGAAGGTTTGATGCCGGACCCGTCTTCATCCTCCGTTCTCTTCTCTTCAGTCCATGATTGAATTTGATTGATTGAAGATTTCCTCCTCGGCGGCCGCCCCGCCCTCTAACCTCGTGCCGTCCTCACCGCCGCCGCCCGTCTCTGGTCCCGGACTTGGTGGCAGCAGCTCCTTGGAGCTGCTCGTGCTGGCGGCTCTGGCGATCCTGGTGAGCGTGTGCTCGTACGGAGAGGGCAGGTAGACCATGAGGAACACGCCGTCCGCCACATCCTGCTCGGAGCTGGAGCTGGGGAGCTGGTGCTGCCCCCTGCTGCGTCGGAGCGACGACAGCAACTCGCAGTTCCTCTCTGGGTCCTGCAGGTCCTCCAGGGCGATCACGTTGGCCAATCCCAGCTTTCCGTTGAGGCTGAAGCCACGCCTCCGGCGCAGGATCAGGAACCCGCTGATGCTGAGGAAGAGGAGGAGTACGGAGACGGTTGCTATGACGATGTAGGCGATGGATGCTGCACTGAGGATGGCTTCACCTGAACTTTGACCCTGAGAGAAAAAAATCAGATGATTATTACATGATTATTGATTATTACATGATTATTGATCAGCAGTTTCAATATTTTACATCTTTTACAACATGAATCAGTTTAATTTAACTTCAAACATTTTGAACGCACGGAGATCAAATTCAAACATCACGTTAGTTTTCAACAGCACATGAACACAACACAAGTTTAACACGGCTCCATATTTATAGATCTTATATATTTATTTATTTATAAATCATATCGTGTATAATTACATTTTTACTATGTATAATTACTGTATTTTTGCGTTAAATCATCATATAACATAAACAAATATTTAACAAACAGAAAAAATGGATTGATTAATTTTTTTCACTTCATGTTCAAACACATGAAGAAATACAAAGTTGTTTTAGATATTTTTATATTTTTATCAGAAATTGTCACATTCAATAAGAGAAATTTATTTTAATTCATTGTTAATAATCAGAACTGAACTAATTAAATATGAACTTTAAACAGTTTAAACTTTAATATGTTAATTTAGATTTAAATCTAAGGAAAAGGGATGTTTGTGTTAATGGTAACATGTGACCGCCAGGAGGCGCTGTTGGCCAAACCTCTGTTTGGCCTCTTTCTTGTGAATTAATCTGTAACCATGGAAACAGCTGAAGGTCAGAGACAAACATGAAGCAGTTTTTATTTTATTTGAATATTTGATTTAAATTCTTCTGAATAAAAGATGAGAAACTCATTTCTTTAATAACTTAAGTTTAAATAATGAATAAATGTATTATAAATAATAGTTTTGTCTGAATCTCTTGGATAATAATCACATTTCTTTTAACAGATTTTTCTGTTTCATTTTCTCAGCTGTGTGTGAATGTGTTTTATGATTTTATTTCATAATGGAGCAGTTGAATGTTGATGCTTCTTGGATTATTTCTCTGCAGTATTTTTTATTTATTTTACAGATTAAAAGAGACTAATGATAAAGATATAAATTATGAATAAAGAATTTATCCATCCTTTGGATGATGAACTCACCGGAGTCTGTCGGTCGGTGGACGGCAGAGCCGAGGGCCCGGGGGACCAGTCCAGAGAGTCTCGACCGGCCGGACCAAACTTCATCCAGCTGCTCTCCAGCAGAGAACGCATGGTGGACTCAACTGAGAGCCAGGGGCCAGGAGACAAGAGGCAGGGGACAGGAGACGAGAGCCAGGAGACAAGAGCCAGGAGACAAGAGCCAGGGGCCAGGAGACGACAGGAGACAGAGCCAGGGGACAGGAGACGAGAGCCAGGAGACAGCAGGAGACAGAGCCAGGGGCCAGGAGACAAGAGGCAGGGGACAGGAGACGAGAGCCAGGAGACAAGAGCCAGGAGACAAGAGCCAGGGGCCAGGAGACGAGATCCAGGGGCCAGGAGACGAGAGCCAGGAGACAAGAGCCAGGCCAGAGACGAGGCAGGGACGAGAGCCAGGAGACAAGAGCCAGGAGACAAGAGCCAGGGGCCAGGAGACAAGAGCCAGGGGCCAGGAGACGAGAGCCAGGAGACAAGAGCCAGGAGACAAGAGCCAGGGGCCCGAGAGCGCTCAGACGAGAAGGAGGAGAAAAAGGAGTCCAGACGCTGTGACGTGGGGACAGTGACTTGAGCGATGAAGTGATGAGCTTGAAATAAAAAGTGAGGGAGGAGGAGAAACGAGGGCAACAGACGACCAGAGGCGACGTCACTGATGGAGGGTTTAACACAACTGTGTGTGTGTGCGTGCGTGCGTGTGCACGTGCACGGAGCAGATTCACTCGGCTCCGTTTCAGTTACGCTTCTGTCACAACATTTTTACTCCTAAACTCATTTAATTGTATGAAACTTAATTAATTTCACTATTTTAATTTATGTTCTAATTTCTCACCAGAGGTTTAAATAAACGTGTCAAATTCTAATTTTTATGAATAATCACCTTCCTGTTGTGTTTTATCTAAAGTGTCGTTATCAGAAGTTTCAAAACTTTTCCGCCACAGACCTCAAAATAAAGTTCAGAGTCACTTGACGCCGTTTCATGGTTTCTCAATTATGGGTAAATATGTTGTATTTATTTGTTCTATAATCTGCACCCCCACAGGTCCTGACCCTGGTTTGTTGTTGACGACCTCAGTGAAAATGTCTGTGATGCAGTTTCATGTGTTTTTTAAAGGTTCTTGAACTCGGCCATCTCAGACTTAAAGTGACACAAACAGGAAGTCAATGAACGTCACCACATTCCTACGTACTGAGAAATGTGTATCGTTACCAAGGTGACCAGTGTAGGCGGCATCAGGCTAAAAAGACGATTTATAACAATTTATTGTGCAGCACACAGAGCAGCAAGGCCTGCTGGGAAACGGTTACACACCACTGAGACCAAGTGAAACATCAAAGGAAACAAACAGGAGATTTTTTAATCAAAGGCTAATTCAGAAAAACACAGCGACAACGTGAGCGAGCTGCTGATGTCACAGCGAAGGAGGCGTCAAGACAACGACTCTGCTGAGAAACGCACAAACACAACAAATATCCGATAAATTCAATGAACTTTGTGTTGAAGAACCAAACAAAATTTAAATGAAGCTCAGAAATCTGATGTTTTCTAAACTGACTCCAAGCATCACACTGACCATCAGGTTTCTATGGCAACAGCATCAGGTTTCTATCTATATTCGGAAAATAAATCAAATCTAAAAACAAACAAATAAATTAAAATCTGATGTTAACGCTCTCCGTCATGTGACCTCCTGGGGTCACATGTCTGGCTCACTAACTCGTGAAAGTGACGAGTCATTTAAACCCGATGACACTTTTTTACTAAGCTCTTCTTTCTGAAGAGAATCTGCTCTGAGACGAGCAGCGAGCGTCAATCAAACAAGAATCCTCGACTAAAGCGTCAAGCTGGACTTGTTATAAGCTTAACTCGTATCGTCATGACGACAATGAAACAAGGGGAACCTTGGAGAAGATGGTGGAACATGAGGTGGTGGACAGAGGACGTTGAGATCCACTGCAGCTCAGAGTTTTATGTGTCTTCATCACATCTTAAATAGACGCAGGTTAAAATCTCAGATCAACGATGTCAAACAACAGATATATAAGATAATAAAAGTGAGCGAGTGAAAGCGGAGAAACGTCGTCACATGTCGTCGACTCATTAGTCAAACGCCCTTTTTAAAAACGCCATCATGGACTTAGAGTAAATCCTTCCCTTCGCTGCAGCTGATCACGCTCGACAACATCTGTCCGCCCGCTGCTCGCCGACAACTGCAGCGAACAGGACAAATCGAGGTTAGGGGACGCAGGGAGGGGCCATGGTGGGGGGGGACTACTTCCTGGATGTGTTTGGGGGGTGAGGACTCTGATTTTATATTATATTAAAATTCTTTAAAAGTAAACTTCTAAAGAACCTGCAAAACTTTATGTATTGTTTTATTTTGAAAACTCAGAAACTGAGACTTTTGTTAATGATGACGTTCAGACGTTCTCTTCCTGATTGGTTCTTATCAGTCACATGACTCGACTACCAGCGGTGTCACTAACACTTCAAGTTCTGTTAAGGGGAGGGAGGGGGAGAGGGAGAGGGGGGAGAGAGAGAAGGGGGGGGAGAGAGGGGGGAGAGAGAGAGGGGGAGAGAGGGGGAGGGAGAGAGAGAGAGAGGGGAGAGAGGGGAGGGGAGGTGGAAGAATTAGGTGAAGAGAAAACGATGTTGACCTCTGTGAAAACAGACGAGTAAATCTTCTTCTGCCCTCAATATGGTGCGAGCGGCTGAAGCTACAATCTCTCTCTCTCTCTCTGTCTCTCTCTCTCTCTCTCTGTCTCCTCTCTGTCTCTCTCTCTCTCTCTCTCTCTCTGTCTCTCTCTCTGTCTCTCTCTCTCTCTCTCTCTCTCTCTCTCTCTCTCTCTCTCTGTCTCTCTCTCTCTCTCTCTCTCTCTCTCTCCCTCTCTCTCTCTCTCTCTCTCTCTCTCTCTCTCTCTCTCTCTCTCTCTCTCTCTCTCTCTCTCTCTCTCTCCTCTCTCTCTCTCTCTCTCTCTCTCTCTCTCTCTCTCTCTCTGTCTCTCTCTCTCTCTCTCTCCCTCTCCCTCCCCCTCTCGTGGGTTTAAACACATGAAGCGTCGACTTCCTGTTCGTTTCTCAGACTTGACAAAACTATGAAAATAAAAGAGACGATGCTCAAAGTGACACATGAAACATTTAAAACAACAAACACTTAAATAAACATGTTCACATACACACGTGTAGAATAAATGTCAGAATCAAACTTCACTGAGTTTTAAACATACGGATCAAAGATCCTCAGCAGTGCATCACATGTAAAGATGTGTTTCCATCATCATCATCATCTTCACTAACAGCAGGGACCCAGACAGAGATGAAGATGTTGTTGATGTCAAGATGAAGTAATAAGCTAATTAACATATTCGTGACATCATGGCGTTTACATTCTGTTTAGTGTCAGCAGGTTTCAGACTTTATTATGAAATAAAACTGTTCACATGATTCTCTGTCACCACGGAACACGTATGAAACAGTGACTGAGACGGAGAATATGAAGACGACATGTTACCCAGAAGCCACTGCTCAGTTCTGGTGACGTCCTGATGTTACAACCACGTGGTCACAGGATGGACAGAAGTTAAAGACGACGACATCTGTGTCGTGATTTCAGCGGCGTTCATGTGATCAACGATCCGAAGAGGACGTTAAAAGAGATAGAACTTCTGAGTGTCGTCATGGTAACAAGCAAGGGCTCTGCATCCTTGAAACGCCGGCGAGCGAAGGACAAACAACGACGGACAAAAGGTCCCTGACGATTTCTGTTAACGGCCCCTGACAACGTAAAGAAACCTGTTCATGCCAATTTATAAAACTATAATAGTCTATAGTCAACCAATAATGTCCATCAGTCAGTGACATCACCGACCAATCAGATGCTCCTGAAGCTTCACAGTGATGTATTCATCTCCTGTGGTTCTTCTTCTGTGGTTTCCATGTGCACGAGGGTGACGCACACGCCTGATGACCACAGACAGCGGCCGAGCAAACAAGAAGCGGAATAAAGCCTGAACATGAAACATGACGTGTGCATGTGAACTACAGGACCCAGAATCCACTGCACATTAAAGTCTCCGTCTATATGAGGCTGAAACAATCTTTTATATTCATACACCATCGGCCAATCAGATCATCTCATGTCACGTTTCAGCCAATCATCTTTCAAAGATCTGATGATGTCACTGTCTGCCTCAAAATCCACACGAACGCAACGATGGCGTCACAAGACGGCGGCAAACAGCGTCCGACTGCAACCCTCTAATTTGTGTCTTTACTTCCTTCCCTTCGTCTCATTCCTTCGCTGCAGCCTCACACAGTGATGTCATAGAGTCGGCCCACGCGACCCAGCCAATCACACAGCGCCTGGCGGACCCGGGCGTCTGTGATGTGGCACGAGAGCTGGCTGAGGCAGGGGTAGAGCGCCCCCTGGAGCGCCAGGAAGGAGGCGTCGGTCAGGAGGAGCGTCTGGTTGAGGAGAGTGAGGACCATGTTGGTCCACGCCTGCAGGAGGAGGAAACACAGATGATGTGAGGACGCCATGTTGTCTCTGAGCGGACCGAGTCAGCTGATCTGAAACACTCAAGAGTTTAAACCGTGACGACTCAGACAGGAAGTGAAATACAGCGGAAACACCGGAGCTTATGAAGACGGTGGTTTTACGCCGTGTTCATGATGTACGTCTACCAGCAACGGTTCCTAGTGACATGAGGTCACATGACGAGGTCCTGAGTACTGAGGAGGAGTTTCAGGAGGAGCTCCGCCCCTTCATCACACACTTTGGTCTTTTTAACTTTGCAGAATCTTTGCAGAACCCCTCTGATCTAAATCATCATTATTATTATTATTATTGATAAAAAACAGCTGATAATAAAAGTGTTTTAATCTGAGCTGAATAATCAGTTCTTTTTTTATTTGTCTGAAACCTCTGATGCTGTTTTGTCATCATATCAAAGTTATATATCTTATATATTTCTACAAATATACGTAGTATTTGTGTAGTACCTGTATCTGAGCCTCGGAGTCTCTCAGTGAGATGCTGTGGGAGCTGATGGTGGATCCAGACCTCGGCCTCTTCTCCTGCCTCAGGACTTCAGGTCCTGCGCTGACCGAGTGCCTCAGTGGCGGCCCCTGCTGGTCCACCAGCTGCTGGGGCCTCTGCGGGGGCCTCTGCGGCTCCGCGGGCCCCCTCCTCTCCCCCACGCCCCCTCCCCCTGTGGCGGCGCGGCCCTGCTCCTTCATGAACAGGTTGACGTGGCTCTGCTGCTGCGGCGGCTGCTGCTGCTTCCTGCGTTTGTACTCCACCATCAGTTTGCTGATGGTTTTGTCGGTGGCGATGGTGTAAAGTTTGTTCCCGGCTTTTTCCCACCATTCCTGTCTCCTGCCCGGACCAACCCCGCCTCCCAATGAGCTCGCTGGGATGCCGGAGTCCCTCCGCTCTCCTCCGGTCCGGAAGTGATGCGGCAAACTTCCTGTGCAGCTGTGAGGAGACGAAACAGATGCTTTCAACTTCCTGTCATAATAATTATATTAATAATAAATGTGTCATGTGACGCAGTCAGACCTGAATCCTGAACTCTGCGTGGGCGTGTCTCCTGGTGATGTCGCGCTCACGTCCGCCACCTGACACCTGTACCCGCCTTCCTCCGACGGCGTCTCCCTCGCTGAGAGCCCGCCCACTGACGTCGGGGTAGAAGTCTCTGATTGGAAGAGAGGCAGGAAGAATATGTGGTCTCCTCCCCCTCCTCTCACTAGCGCTGCCTCCTCCAGCGTGCTCTCCAGGTCGCGGTGCATCTGGATGTAGCTGTTGCACAGATCCATGCACAGTTTGTAGAGACGTTTCACCAGCCACGCCCAGTCGGCGCTGCCCAGCGGCTGCACGCTGAGCGACGGGATGGGCGCTCGCCACGGGTGACGTTTGTCCCGGCCGCGAGGAGGACTGACCTGCCGAGCAGGGAGAGAGGAGGATGTTTGGTTTTAAGAAACTTCTGTGCTGAGCTGGAGGAGGAAACGTTCAGGAAGTTGTGAGCGTCACCTGTGCCGTTTCCTCGAAGATGTCTTCGTCCTCTGAAGAAGCAGATCCGGGGTGAGAGGAGTCAGAGCTTCCCTCCTCTTCCTCGTACAGAATCCTCTTCACCTGGAAACACGTGAAGCTCAAGTTTGATTTGAACATAAGATGCTCAGAAGAAAATACGCTCCAAGCAAAGTCTGATGCAAAAATCAACAATAAAAATAGAATTAAAATAAATAAAGAGATGAAAACATTTAGTTCCAAACCCATAAAAAACCCTCAGATCTAAAACTGGATATTAACATTGATCAAACAAGAAACACTAAAATATTATTTATATAATTATATATATAGTATTGATTCATGTTTAAAAGATTCTGAAGCCCTGTAATTAAACCAAAAGCAGAAATGTTTGTTTACCTGCTGAGCCGTCATACCGTCGGCCTGACTGAGGGTGGCGCTCAGCAGAGCCTGGAAGTACAGGTTGAAGCTCATGGCAGACTGACGGTAAAGATTCGCTGCTCCACAAACACCCGACACCTTCATGAGCAGGTACTTCAGACCCGGGCGGGTGTCAAAGTCCCGCGCCGTCCTGCAGAAGTAAAGACGAGGACATGTTCCTGAATCTGATCAACGTCATCAGATCAATGATCTGCACTGGAATCATCAATAACCTGTAAGAGTCCAGCAGCAGGTCCAAGATTATGGCTAAATTCGTCATGGAGATGTAGCGCAGGAAGCCGGCCGTGGGTCTGCCGGGGTCAGAGGTCACAGGCGTGACCCTGTCGTGACCCTCGGGCTGTTTGACGAACTCCTCCAGGAGGATGTCGCAGAGGTTCTGCAGCAGAACCTGATGAGACAGAAGACTCACCACGATGGTGCGGAACGGAATCCTAAAGAATCAGAGACCATGTTCCATCACAGTGTGCACGCAGCCGTGCACGCAGCCGTGCACGCAGCCGTGCACTCATAACACAGAGTGAGTAAAAGGACAGGAACACAGAACAGTGCACGTCAGTGACGTCACAGAAAAACAGTCTTACCCAATTTTCCTGTAACAGCAGCAGAAAGACAAACACACAGAGTGAGAAAAATGAAAAGTTCTTCTGTCTCCACATTTTCATTCAAACTGGAAACTAAACACCTAAAACGACACTTTAACATCTGATGAACTAGAATTACCGCCTGTTCCTGACGTGATGCATTCAGGTGACCTTTGACCTCCCAAATGGAATCAGTTAATCCGTGTGTGTGTGTGTGTGTGTGTGCACCTCTTCTGAGCGTGTCCGTTGGACTGCTGGTCGGACGGCATCTCGATGATGAGGACGCAGGACTGAGCGTGTTCGAAGCCGTCCTTGCTGTTTGGCGTCTTTGGAGAACACTGAGTGTCCAACATGAAAACCTGAGACACGTGTTTACATCCATGTTATATTGGAAAAACACTTTGATTTTACTTTGACTCTGTTTCACTCGTCCTGATGAAGACTGTGGGCACACCAACCTGCTGAGCCATAGCTTTGATCCTCCAGTACTCGGCCTCAGCTGAGGGCGAATGAGACGGAGCCGCCACCTTCACCTCGCAGGCGTCTCCAGAGAAACTGTCGGATCCACTGTGGAAACAGGCCAGAAGGTTCTGTAGAGACAGGAGGAGACGGAGGTAGAAGACTTTACATTCGTTTGTTTGTGTTCACACCAACAGGAACATGTGGGAACATCCAGGCGAGGGGCGGAGCCTGTAGAGCAGCAGGGGCGGAGCCTGTAGAGCAGCAGGAGGCCGGACATGACGTATAAACTCTGCTGTGGAAAGATCAGTGTTGTTGTTTACAGCTCATCCACACCGGCGTCGGCCCTCATCACCAAAAGATCTGGAACCTCCTCGTGTTTCCAAGTTGACGTCTTCGTCTTCTACGTGTACGGCTCCTCTTCTTCATCCTGAGATGTTTGTGTTCTTCCAGTTTCACGTCCGTCACGTGTTAGAAACCTCATCAACACGTCCACTCGCTCTCTGGGAAGCTTCCACACATTGTCCTGCTGTGTCCTCACATGGACTCACTCTGACATGTTACACACAGTTTACCAGGAGGCTGCAGGAGAAGATGCAGAACATGTCCAGAGACACTGACTCTGACATTTGTTCTCAGTCAGTTTTCATTAAAACCTTCGTTCTTGCAGATGAATCAGTTTCATAAAGAACTTACATTACAGTGAATCTGACCTGAATGAATAAAATCAGCTTTTCTGTAAATCGGCTCAGAGGTCGTGTGTTAGTGTCTGAAAGCAGAAGCTTTATGTTAAAGCTGCGACATGTTTAAAGCTTCATGTCACAGTTTGTTCTTTACATTAGAACTGATGAACTCTCATCACATCTTCATTTCAGAAAATGTTTTTATTGTCAACATGTACATGATTTTATTGATGCAGACATTCTGACTCTTTTAATAAAAAATAGAACGAATAAAAACATTTAATCTAAGTTGTTTTCTTCAGAATCTGAAGTTAAACCTCTCTGATTGTTTTCATCCTCCTTCTCCGTCATTCAGCGTCTCTCAAACACATTTATCTCATTTTTATTTCCCCGCGGTCACGACTGAAAGGTGACGGAGGCTTTGCAGCTGCGGCTCGACGACAGGAAGCAGCTGCAATCAGACGAGCTGCGTCTCGGAATCGGGGCTAAACACACTTTTTATTCACTGTCCTGTTTGTGGCTCTAATCTGTTCATCTGTCTCTAATTCTCTGTTTGTCCCGTTTCTATGTTTCTCTTTTTACTTTATGTATTTTAATATTGTTTGTTCAGATTATGCTGTTTTTAAATCAGAGTTAGAAATAAACTTAATTGACAGAGGAACCTTATGAGACCTGCTGTGACGTCCTGATTGGAGCCAACTGATGTGGACTTTAAGTTATTAAAAAATGCATTATAATAATTAAAAAACATATTTTGAATGCACATATTTTCAGTTTTGTTTGTTTTAATATCAGCAAACATAAACACAGATAATGATTCTTTTTTAATCAACTAATTAATAAATGAGTCGACCTGAGTTATAAACACACTATGAATTATATAACATATTATCGACACGTGTAAAACATGCAACACGTTTCTGCTCAGTGTGTAAATGTGTCTCTTTAACGACCACATTAAAACAATGGTGTCATATAAACACATGTATGTTCACAACATGTGACTCACATGTATGTTCACAACATGTGACTCACATGTATGTTCACAACATGTGAGTCACATGATGAAAAACTCTGATTTACTTTTACCACAAAGATTAAAACAAAAGATCAACGACTCAAAAGTCAACAAGTAAAAGAATCTGTCAATGGTAATAAGACCATCTTCATCATCTTCATCATCTTCATCACTCACTCTGACACACACACACACACACACACACACACACACACACACACACACAGAGCTCTAAGCTGTAAAGCTGCTTAACATCAGTCTGTCATGCAACTGCCACACAACTGTAGGAACTCACAACATCCACTGATGAAATGTCACCTCTAACAAACCCGCACACACACACGCGCACACGCACACACACACACACACACACACGCACACACACACTGGCACACACACACACCACATGTGTTGCCATTAGTATAGCTGCTTGTGTCTTTACTACAGTAGATATTTATTGACCTAAGTATTATATTTGTGAATCGATGTTTAAATAATAATAAATTATATTTGCAGTTAAAGAGCCAGTGTGTGTGTGTCTGTGTGTGTCTGTGTGTGTCTGTGTGTGTCTGTGTGTGTCTGTGTGAGTGAGGTTAAATGGGGCTCTTGCTGTGGACTGTCAGCATGTTGACAGTATTAACAGCCGAGGCTTTCAGATTATTGTGTCCTGACCAGCGGCTGCAGATGGATTACAGTGTGTGTGTGTGTGTGTGTGTGTGTGTGTGTGTGTGTGTGTGTGTGTGTGTCGTTGTTCATTTCTTCTCTGCACAGTGCGTCGTACAAACACCACAGTGTGTCCACCTGAATGAAACGGAGTTGTTACCTTGACGGGCTCTAACGTGGCAGAGAAAGCATCCTGCAGCGCGCAGCACGCCAAACGCCACATCTCCTCCGTGAAGACGGGGCCGACCGTCACCAGCACGTATCTGCAGAGCGAACATCAGACACATGACGGCGTCACGCTACACACGCTACACACGCTACACACGTGTGTAGTGTGTGTAACACAAGTCTGTTCTACTGTGGTGTGGTCACCTGATGCAGGAGCAGCCGACTCTGGAGATGGTCTCCGCAGGTTCAGACACACACGACACCAGCAGCTTAAACATGTCCTTCAACATCAGGTTGATCAGAGACTCGTAGCCAATGTCTGCACACAACAACACAACATGAGAGGACATGAGACAACAACATGAGACAACAACACAACAACATGAGAGGACATGAGACATGAGACAACAACATGAGACAACAACACAACAACATGAGAGGACATGAGACATGAGACAACAACATGAGACAACAACACAACAACATGAGAGGACATGAGACATGAGACAACAACATGAGACAACAACACAACAACATGAGAGGACATGAGACATGAGACACAACATGAGACAACATGAGACATGAGACAACAACATGAGACAACATGAGACATGAGACAACAACACAACAACATGAGACAACATGAGACAACAACACAACAACATGAGACGACATGAGACATGACAACAACATGAGACAACATGAGACAACAACACACCAACATGAGACAACATGAGACAACAACATGAGACATGAGACATGAGACAACAACACAACAACATGAGACAACAACACAACAACATGAGAGGACATGAGACATGAGACAACAACATGAGACAACAACACAACAACATGAGAGGACATGAGACATGAGACAACAACATGAGACAACATGAGACATGAGACAACAACATGAGACATGAGACAACAACACAACAACATGAGACAACAACACAACAACATGAGAGACATGAGGAACAAATGAAACAACACCCAACATGAGGAGACACGACATGAGACATGAACAACAACACAACAACATGAGACAACAACACAACAACATGAGAGGACATGAGACATGAGACAACAACATGAGACAACAACATGAGACATGAGACATGAGACAACAACACAACAACACGAGACAACATGAGACAACAACACAACAACATGAGACGACATGAGACAACAACATGGGACATGAGACAACAACATGAGACATGAGACAACAACAACAACATGAGACAACAACACAACAACATGAGACAACATCACAACAACATGAGACAACAACACAACAACATGAGACGACATGAGACATGAGACAACAACATGAGACAACAACACACCAACATGAGACATGAGACAACAACATGAGACATGAGACAACAACACAACAACATGAGACAACATGAGACAACAACACAACAACATGAGACAACATGAGACATGAGGCAACAACAACATGAGACATGAGACAACAACACAACAACATGAGACAACATCACAACAACATGAGACAACAACACAACAACATGAGACAACATGAGACAACAACACACCAACATGAGACAACATGAGACATGAGACAACAACATGAGACAACAACACAACAACATGAGAGGACATGAGACAACAACACAACAACATGAGACAACATGAGACAACAACACAACAACATGAGACAACACAACAACATGAGACAACAACACGAGACATGAGACAACAACACAACAACATGAGAGGACATGAGACATGAGACAACAACATGAGACAACATGAGACAACAACATGAGACAACATGAGACAACAACACACCAACATGAGACAACATGAGACATGAGACAACAACATGAGACATGAGACAACAACACAACATGAGACAACAACACAACAACATGAGACAACATGAGACAACAACACAACAACATGAGACAACAACAACAACATGAGACAACATGAGACATGAGACAACAACATGAGACAACAACAACAACATGAGACAACAACATGAGACAACAACACAACAACATGAGACAACAACAAAACAACATGAGACAACAACACAACATGAGACAACAACAACATGAGACAACAACAGAGACATGAGACAACAACACAACAACATGAGACAACAACAACAACATGAGATATGAGACAACAACATGAGACATGAGACAACAACATGAGGCATGAACAACAACAACAACATGAGATATGAGACAACAACATGAAATATGAGACAACAACAACATGAGACAACACAAGACAACAACAACACAACAACATGAGACAACAACACAACAACACAAGACAACAACAACAACATGAGACAACAACATGAGGCATGAGACAACAACAACAACATGAGATATGAGACAACAACATGAAATATGAGACAACAACAACATGAGACAACAAGACAACACAAGACAACAACAACACAACAACATGAGACAACAACACAACAACACAAGACAACAACAACAACATGAGACAACAACATGAGACTGGGCTGTGTAGCGTGATGGAAGTAGAAGAAGATGGCGTCTCTGACCTGAGTGTATGAAACTGTTGACGTGTTCCACCACCAGCTCACACGACAAACCGATGGCGTGTTTGAAGTTTGCCGCCGCCACATCCCAGTAGGAGTGGTCGCCATGGCTACGCTGCAGCCACAGGGACATCACAGGAAGCAGCAGCTGGATGACGGCGAAGATGCCAAACCCCGGACCTGTAAGGGGGGGGGCAGAATTTAAGTCACACCGTTTGGCTGTGTTTGTGTGTGTGTGTGTCTGTGTTGTGTTACCTGGTACGACAGTGACTTCTCTCAAGAGACTGAACAGCAGCTCCAGAGTTGGAGGTTGATGCGTCCGAGGACAGTTCGAAACTGAAGCTGTGAGCTGCTCCAACAACAGAATCCAGACCTGGATCAGACCTGCAGAGAGCGTACGAGGCGTTCAGGGCCGTCGTCTGGAGCACAGGGTCGCACGGAGCAGAGGGAGCGATGGAGTATTTACCTGTGTTGTCATCAAACTCCTGCAGGACACAGTCCATCCCGTCCTCGCTGCTGACAGAGCGCTCCTGTGATCTCATTGGCAGGCTGGCGAGCCGCGCCCCCAGAAACACGGGTTTGGACGGCATCTTATAGATCTTAGCCAGCAGCTGTCAATCAAACGCACAGTCGCTTATTTCACAGGAAAATATAAAGCAACAAATTACCATCCACACTGACAAGTTTCCTCTAACTCATCCCTGTTGCCATGGTTACGCCTTAGCAACACAGACGTGAAACTGGTCTCGTGTTAAACCTGGTTTGTGTTGATGACAAACGAGTTAAGCGATGAACGTTCTCTTCCTGATTGGTTCTCATCAGTCACGTGACTCGACTACCAGCGGTGAACACAAAGCGCCGCTAACACTTCCTGTCAGTAACACTTCCTGTTTCTAACACTTCCTGTCAGTAACACTTCCTGTTTCTAACACTTCCTGTCAGTAACAGTTCCACCTCGTCGTCCCTGCTCCGACTCTTCACCATCACTGTTCCTCCTTCAGAGGAGTTTCTGTTACTAAGCAACCAACTGCAGAGGAGACAGTCTACTTCCTGTTTACACCACATGACCAGTGTAGGTGAACGGTCATGTGACCTGTGTGTTCAGATGTGTTAGTGTGGACAGAGCCTGCGGGGACTCGAACCTGTGAACATCTTCGGAGGTAGTCGAGAGCTGGCAGACAGAGGTCAGTGGAGCTGTGACCCGACACATGGACACAGTCTCCGATCTCCTTATAGTCCACCTCCCCTACACGCACACGCACACACACACACACACAAAATACGATTTAGGAACAAAACTTTGTTACACATGACATGGAGACAGTTGTATGCTGTTGTATATCCTGCGACAAATACATGTTTTGTATCGGCCACAGTGACGTTGACCTTTGACCCTTTCATCAGTTAATCTGTGAGTCGAAGTGAACATTTGTACCAATTTAAAGGAAATTCTCTCAAGGCGTTCTTGAGATATCGTGTACACAACAATGGGTTGGACGGACAACCTGACAACAGAACGCCTCTGGCCACTAGGTGTCGCCTGCGCAGAGGCATAAAGATTAAATGTGTGAACGTTTCTATTTTCATTTACACAAACGTAACCCTCCGCTCCTCCTCATGTTTTGACTACGTGAAGTAAACATGATTGAAGGAGAAATTAAAATCACAGAGGATCTGTATAACGACACGAACCTAAACCTTTGACGAACTTCATCAGACAAACGATGTAGTCGGTGGCGGCGTTGGCAAAAACCTGGATGTTGTCGGTGTTGATGAACGCCTCGAAGACGTCGAACACCGGAGCCTGAGACTTCCCTACAGGGAGAAGGAGAGGAGGAGGGATGGAGGAGGAGGATGGTGGGTCAGAGGATGAGAGGAGGTGGAGAAGAATTTATCGTCATTTCTCTTTAACGTTCAGATGTGTAGATGAGGAACTTTTATTTTATGTTTGGTCAGACGGACCCATGGAGTACTCTCCCAGCAGATAGTCTTTGGTGTCTGTCTTGCTGCTGTGCACCGTCCTCAGAGCGCTGAACAGAGGCCTCCACCCTGACAGGATCTGAGGAGAACACATCTCCACCAGCTCGCCGATCGACGTGATCACCTGCAGGGAGACAAACGCACACACACCTTTAAGAACGTGCGACTGACTCAGCTCGTTCACGTTTAATCACCTGAGACTTTAAAACGATTTCCTGCAGAGACTCGACCTGGTCCTGCACGTCCTCGTCGCACAGCTCCAGCTGCATGATGTGTTCAAACGGCCTGAACAGAGCCTCGTTAAAATGGAAGTGTGGAAGCTCCGCCCAGCTAGTCAGGACCTCCATCAAGACGTCATGGATGAAGGAAACGGCCTTCTGGGAAACATGGCGCTCGTTGTGACACGCCGCCTGGAAGCAATTCAATTCAATTGTATTTAGCACCAAATCATAATATACATTATCTCAAGGCTCTTTTTTTATTTTGTATTATTTAATTTGGAGAGGACAGAGTGAGAGTAAGCTGTGAAGGGGGCAGACAGAGAGTGGGGGAAGACATTACATTGAGTCCAAAGTGACTCACAATAGGTCAACCATGAGGAACAAACCAGAACAACAAGTGGTTAGCTCGCAGTGAGGGAGCAGCTGATTGGCAGAAGCAGAGCGGAGTGGACGGGCGGGGGTGTGAGGTTTGACCATGTCCTGGATGTAGACTGGACCCGATCCATTCACAGCACGGTTGCTGTGTTTTGAAACGAATGCAGGCAGCCACTGGTAACCAGTGAAGGGAGCGTGAGTGAATTTAGGTTAAAGACCAGTGGAGCTGCTGCTTCCTGGATGAGCTGCAGCACAGGGCCGCGGGTCGGACTCGAACCCGGGCCGCTAGGGGCGGGGCCTAGCCTCAATGGGGCGGCAGCTCTACCAGGTGAGATATACTCCCCCCTCTAGGCTCTTTACATAGAAGGTCGAAATCTTAACAATTAAACACAAGCAGAAGAAACGTTTACAGTTCCTTACCTCCACCAGGTGTGGCGCCACCACGCTCCACGCCCTCATCATGTGGAGCAGAGGTCGGTTCTTGTTCCTGACGATCCGCAGCATGGCCTCGCCCAATCGGAAGAGATGGAGGGCGCTGCGGCGCTCCAGCGTCGACTTAGCTTCTCCTGCAGACGTAGAAACTCTAACATTAGTTTCACGGTAATCAGAAATCAAATAAAGACAATAAAAAATATGTGTGTGTGTGTGTGTGTACCTGGCATTGCCAGTGAATAGTCTCCAGTTTCAGTGACGGAGTCAAACAGTTGAGACTGAGACGCTTTTCTCAACTGCTGCAGGAAAAACACCAAACCCACCAGGTTCAGTTTGGTGGCAGCTTCTTCAAACAACCTGCAACACACACACACACACACACACACACACACAGAGTTAATTTTATTTTCTTTTATTTTTATTATATATATATATATATATATATATATAGGGTTACTGACAGAACTTGTGAATGTGTGTTCAGTCCATCTGTTGTAAAAGATCAGTGAGAAAAGTTTTTATTCGCTCCTAAAAGCAGCCGAGATAACTGCTTACATAAGAGATGATCCATGGAATAAATACACACGCACACACACACACACACACACAGCGGCAGTAACAGGCAGCGTGTGTTTGTGTGTGTTGTGTGTGTGTGTGTGTGTTGGGCCAGGAATAAACTTAAATAAATGCACAATTGTTGTCATCACGCACAGACACTCACATATATATTTCAATATAAAATAAGACCCATATATTTGTGTCTATACAAACAAGCTCTGAAATGAATCTAGTTATTAAAAATTAAATGTTCTATTATCGTAAAAATATATTACATTTTGTCAGTTTAGTGTTATAGAGATTTATAACAGTGTTAAATAACGACACAAATATATGTATGAACCACAGCAGAAATTAAATGTGATGGCTCCGTTCTGCTGCTGCCACCTTGTGGCTGTTATGAGAAGTCACATCCTGCTGAATATCATTTTAATGAGGTTCAATAAATTCTGTGAACAACATAACTGCCAGAAAATACTATGTTTTTATCTTATTTACTTTTCTATTTATTTTGTATTTATATGATGATAAATATTTGTCATCATATTTGATTCATCAGGTGTTTATGGAAATGTAAAGCAGCTAAAA
>NC_061494.1:24490170-24522670 GCF_022539355.2 Hippoglossus stenolepis | reverse complement strand
GCGGCAGCGAGTGCGAGTGGTCCTCAGGTGAGCACCAGTACCCAGCTTCGGCCAGCAGGTTGCGCTCTAACACCTGGTGGTAGAGCTCCTCTATCCAGGCCTGAGAGAGAACCACGAGGACGCCGCTGCTCTGGATCAGACGCACAAACTCCTTCTGAATCCACACACACACACACACACACACACACACACACACACACACACACACACACACACACACACACACACACACACACACACACACACACACACACACACACACACACACACACACGAGCAATAAGGAGGCATGTTATGTTTTTTCTGTTCTTTTATTACGTCTGAAGATAGGTCACTAATCAGCTACTCACCCGCCCCCCCATCGGCATAGGGGTGAGTAGTGAACTATCCCTTTAATCTTACATTTTGATTGATAAAGGTGATCGTCACGTGATTCCTTCAGGGGTTGTGGTAAGTTTGAAAATAAGATAAGATTGTTTGTGCTTCTACAGAAAGTGGAACAGTGTTTTAATATTTGAGAACACTCCGAGGCTCCTCCTCTCCTGCGTTACAGATGCAGGAAGTGAGACTCACCAGGCCGAGGGCGGGCGCCAGCGTTCGCCGTCTGTAATAGTCGCAGCAGCAGAGCTTGAGGTTGAGCAGCAGAGCGGAGAACGACACCAGGTACAGACCATCTGCGTTCATCAGAGACTGACAGCTCAGAGTGTCGGCCGCCTCGAAACCTGGGGAGTGGATCCCACCTGGAGGGGGGGGGGCAGAGTCTTAAAAAACTCTACATGTGAAGGAAAAACTATTCACTGATTCACTTTAATGTAACGATTAATATTTAACATGATTCATTATCTTGCTCCGATGTAAAACTCCCATAATGCTTTGTGTTCTTAGAGGTAGATTGTGGGTCGTGGGTAAAAGGTTAAATGTTTAACAAATGTCTTTGTGCACGTTAAAGCTGATCAGTGCAAACACACACACACACACACCCCCCTCTCTCACCAGCCTGCAGTCCGGTGCAGAAGTTGGAGGAGAAGTTCTGCAGTGACAGGTCGACTTCGGCGGCGGTGGCGAGGCCCAGCAGCCGCGGCAGCAGCGCCGCTAGTGACTGGACAAACAGCCTGGCGCTCTGCTGGTCGGCCTCCTGGTTGCGGAGCAGCTTGAGGGACAGGGCGGCGCTGCGGAGCGAGCGGTGGCCCGGGCAGTCGCGAGGCGTCTGTTGCTCCTCGTCAGCCAGAGAGACGTTGTCGGAGCCGATGTCGGAGACGTCGGAGCGGCCCGAGTCTTTCTCAGCCGCCATGGAGTACTGGTCACATGAGTCGAACTCTGTCCGCGACAGGTCCTGCTCCTCCATACTGCTGGACCGACAGCCGGAGTCAATATATCAGTTCATTCTATCTTTATTATTTGAGGGAAACTGAAACATCAGGTTTTTATCTCCTGTTTTATTATTATGTATTTTCAGATTTGAACTTTGTTTATTTGCCACAGTGATGATGTCATCATGAAGTCATCATGATGTCACGTTCACACTCGTACCTGAAGTTGCTCTCGCTGTATCGTGATCCTCCGGCCTGATGTGACCTTGCCCTGGACTCCACAGAAAGGAAGTTGGTGATGTCGGGGTAAACGAGGGCATGACTCCGCTGGACCACATCTGGAGGAACCACACCCCCTCCTCCTCTTCTCTCGCCCCTCCCATCCACCTCTCCTGCACCTCCCCCCTCCTCCCGCCACCGAACCAGGTTCGTCTCCGCGCTCTGCTCACGCTTGGCTGCCTCCTGGCCGCTGCAGAACAAGGGCGAGGGAAGGTGAGCGTCCTCGCCACACTCCTCAGGAGGGGTGTGACTCGGGCCAAGGCCCTCCGTCTCCAGATCCAGGGTGGTCTGGCCCGTCTCCGTGGTGATGCTGATGCTGATGTCGGGGCTGCGCTCGGCGGCCCCAGTGGTGGACATGTTGGGGGCAGAGAGGCCAGGGTCCTGCTCGGAGGACAGGATGTGTCTCTGCCACCTGAAGTCGGCCTCGTTGATCTCCATGGACTCACGAGTCGACTCCGTCCCGTCCTTCAGGTCGTCCAATCGTCTGAGGAGAAGCCGCGCCTGACAAACAGCTGCTGAGTCAGTTTTACACTCAAACCGCTCGTTTCAGACATTTGGTCCGAGTCGAGTTCTACGACGTCACTGACGCATATAAATGAACGTCCTGTGATGTTTGAGGCGTCTTGTCTCGGGGACGTACCTGCTCGGGCTGGATGCCGCGGCCCTGCGACAGCTCGTCCAGCGCTCTGAGGAGAGCGCAGGCGCAGGAGACGGAGGAGAAACAAGCCTCGATACCTCCCTTCACACACGCCTCCGTCATCCCATCCATCACTCTGCAGCAGGACAGACACAGGCCAACACGATGACATCACATAACTCAACTCATTAGCAGAAACTCTGCTTGAAGCCAATGAAACAGCAGAAGAGAAAGAGGGAGGGGTTACTGACAGTTTAAGCAGGTCCAGGTGCGACTTCCTCTTTGAGAACGAGCGCTTCCTGGTTTCAGGTTCAGCAACGCATGGACCAGCGAGGTCGTAGAGTCGCTGAGGGCTGCCCAGGATCTGACACACACACACACACACACACACACACACACACACACACACACACACACACACACACACACACACACACACACACACACACACACACACACACACACACACACAGGTTCAGTCACATGACCGAACCCTTTGTACTTGTCTGAATACAAACTGTTAAAAGTGACTGATGATACAAATGTTAATAATGTGTTATATTAAAGTTCAGCGGCGGCGGCTCCTCCCACCTCCTTCATGATGCGTATGGCCTCAGTGCGGTGCTGCGGAGGCGGGTACAGGAGGATCCGGTGGTAAAGCGACTGCAGCACCGGCTTCATCGACTCCACGCAGCTCACCAGACGCACCAGCTCTGCGGCAATGTAACACACTGTCCGCACCACCGGTGCAATCCTGGCAGGGGGGCTGGAGGAGCAGCCGGACCCCCTGCCCTGATCGGACACTCCTCCACCGCAGGGCTCCGCCTCCTGGTTGATTCCTGATAGAGAAAAAAAATTGTTAAAATCAGTCATATTGAATTTTGGCGTGAACATTAAACTCAAACTGTCGTTACCAAGACTGAGTCTGTCTGAGAGCCGCTCTCTGTCTGCTGCCCCCAAGTGGCCATGGTGGGAGGCGATGGTTTTGTCGTTGACGGGGTTTCCCATGATCGCCACGAGGGACGGACACAGCTGCTTCCTGAACATTTAAGGAACCAATCAGAAAACAAATATAAAGTAGCATGAGATAAAACTTCCCACTGTCCAGGACGTACGTAAAACATCCCATAATAAACCACATTAGGTCATTGACCCCATCATACTGTCTTCTGTAGTTCTTCATTAGTGCTTTATTACAGGACACAGACGTGTGACATGTCTCACCACACCAGGTCGGTGAAACCTCTGGACAGGTGCATTGTGGGAGGACAGCTGCTGAGCATGGAGAGGATGCACTCGAGGTAGAGAAGCTGCAGGAGCTGGTTCTCACTGCGACACAGAGGAGACAGAAGTACGATCATTAGTGTCACACTGAAGATCTTAAACATGAACAACTTGAACACAGATTTAAGATCATGTTCAAGAACTTTTCAAGATTCATCTAAGACATAAAACTCTTTATTGGATTAATATTTGGAAATTGTACCTGTTGACCGACTCCAGCTTCTCACAGAAAACTGTCAGAACTGTCACCACGTCTTCACACAGAGCCTGACTGGTGGGAGACACATCTGCAGCACACACACACGCACGCACGCATGCACACACACACAGACACGCACAGACACACACGTTAATTCCCTGAACTTTCATCTTTCGTCAATATGCACATGATGCTTCTTCTGTTTCTCTGTCTCACCTCCACACGTCTCTGTACTAAATAAAAAAAACAATCAATACCTCCTGTTATATATTGTTTGTTAGTGTGTGTGTGTGTGTGTGTGTGTGTGTGTGTGTGTGTGTGTGTGTGTGTTCATAGCATCATGAGGAAGATCTGCGACCTCCACCTGCAGATTACAGCGGCTTTATAGCGACTATGTGACGTCAGCAGCTCCATGAGAAAACAACACAAACTGCAAAGAAAGTGAGAATCTATCACTAATATGTAATGTAAATCTTTTCCTGAAGGTGGCGCCAGAACAAAGGTCATGTTGCACCCCCCCCCCTACCTTTCCTCTGCAGCGGCAGTGATGTCACCTCGTCTCCGTCTGCACCCTGAGGACGACACACAGCAGGAGGTCTGTTACTGTCAGCAAGTTCGTATTAACACGGAAACAGCAGAGAACTGATGTTTGTATTTTCTGGTTCGTGTGCGTCTGTACATCAGAGAATATATGACTTTATATATGTTTAATAAATCTCCCAGGTTCCCTGAACTACTCACCTCCTGTGTGTCTGTGTGTGTGCATAGTTGCATCATGTTTGTGTCTGCACCAATTGTGTTATGTGTGTTTTGTACGACAGTGTGCACTTATGATGTTGTCTTTTGGGTTTTGTATTCTTGTGTGTCCCTGTTGTGTTGTGTTGTGTGTGACCTCTTGTCGGTGTCGCAGCTGCAGCGTCAGGTCTCCTAGAATCTGACTCAGCGTCGCTCTCACTGCCGTGTTGATACTGCGCTGGTGACAGCTGGACAAGTAGGTCTCGATACACACCTGCAGACACACACACACACACACACACACACACACACACACACACAGTGTGAGGTCTTTCCTTTGTCTGACTCTGCACACAGACACACACTGAACTATCAGAGAGATTTATTGGAGGTTTCCATGGCGTCACACAGTTACCACAGTGACCAGACTGAGGCGGGGGGGCGGAGCAGGAAGAGGAGCTGTCGCTGTGGATCTTTGGGAACGTTCGCCTGTAAATCATCATTCAACTACATTAATATTAACTTTTCAAGGATGTTTAAAAAACACTAGTGATAAAAAAGAATTTATTACTACTATAATATTTAGATTAATATGTTAAGTTCAGTGCTTAATAAAGAAAATCATAAAGATCAGCAGTGAAGTGAAAAGTTCAAGCGATAGGGTTAGAAAATGATCAAAGTAGATTGATGAAACATCACAGATCCTAACAGAGACAAACTAGAGGATATTTCACTCTGTTCTTTTCTGTTCCGACCAATCACAGATCAATGCATCATCAGGGGGAGGAGCCTTCTGCAGTTTAACCACAGTGTGTGTGTATTTGTTTGTTTGTGTTTGTGTGTCTGTGTGTGTATGTGTGTGTGTAATAATTGATGGGATTACTGTCCCGTGCAAAGCTTCACGTTGGAGAACAGATTGAGTTTGCGTCCTGTTCACTGACTCCACCAACTGACTTCACGTTATACATGATTTGAATAAAGTCTGTACAAATAAAACCAGTCACTCATCTACAAAAACTCTTTTGTCCCTCTCAGGATCCTGTAGATCCTGTTCTCTGCTTTTACTCTCATCTGATTGGTCGGTAGTTGAGCTGTTGATCCTCTCAGTTTAGAGGAGCAGTTACCATGGTGATTTACCAGCTTAGTTAAATCTGATGTTACCATGGAAATCGTGGATGCTGCCTCACAGGACGGATCCTAAAACAGTCAAACCGTCTGTAAATCTGAAGAAACTAAATGTTGAAACCTTTGTTCGTATTTTCTCAAACATCCTCAAACATTCTCAACAGCAGCTGAATTAGGAAACTTTAAATATTCAGCAAAACGTCATGTGTTAAATTGTGTTAATGAAGCTGAGGCTGTGGGACGGAGCTCGTCTTACCTCAGCGATCCTCAGGATGGAGTCTCCGTTAATGTCAAAGTTTGGTGAGTAGGTGATGCAGAGCAGGACCTGAACACACAATCTGTCTGTTATTATTACCACTGACAAACATTTAGACATGTGGTTCCAGTGTCAGTGGAGGACGTCACTTCCTCTGGTTCGTACCTTCATGACCTCCACCTGCAGGTCTTCATTCAGAGACGGAGTGATTCTGATGGCCTCCAACATCTGGCTGAGCATCTGCTTCTCCAGGACCTCCACGCCGACCCCGCCCACAAACCTGTCCTCACACAGGAGCTTCTGATTGGACAAAGAGGGAGGAAGTGTCAAAAGGAAATAAACAAGATTCATTTTACTTTCAACTTTCTGAAAAAGTATAAAAACGGACATATGAGCGTTTATTGAGGTTCCAGGACACGAAGAGTAAACAACAGGAAGATGTTTGTTAAACTGATTAATGAGGAAGTTTACATGTCAGCAGCTTTTAATAAAACTGAGTCTTTACAGAAGACTTCCACTGAAGAACCTCATCATCACTACCATCTGACATCAGTTCACCACAGAGAAACTGGGAGGAATCAAACATGTGACGTCTGTTCCACTGGAGATTTAAAGATGATGTTGCAAACTAAAGAAGAATAAAATTATAAGTTATATTCTCTTCAGGTACCTGCATCCCAGTGAGCGCCGTCTGTCCCAGTTTAGTGTTTTTAGACTCCAGAGCCATTTGTAGAGGCAGCAGACAACACTGCCTGAAAACACACACACACAAAACAAACACACAACATGACTAACCAGTTACAGCAAAGAAAGACACAATCTGCACACGTGTTGAATGTTTGCATGATAACACGCCAAGCAGCTACTCTGACACGCCCCCTAACAAAGCAGGTGAAGTGAGCGCAGAAGCCGACATTTCCTACACGATCTTGAAGTGGTTGACCAATCACAACACAGTGGACCAGCTGGCCAATCAGTGCAGGGCTATATCAGGAGGAGGTTCTTAAAGAGACAGGGGCTAAAGTGTTTGAGACAGAGGCTGAAAAGAGGAGCTGCAGCGAGGAAAGTGATGTTTTCTGAACATTCGAGCGTGAAAACATTGAAGTTTCTCTGAACGTCTCAGACACGAAGACACTGGATTCAAACTGTCCTCGTTCTCTGACTGAGTCCCTGAGCTGTGATATCAGGACACTGAGCTTCGTCTCAAACCAGCTGCAGCTTTAGAGAGATCACACTGTATTTATGAGTCTGTGGAGCAACGACCAATAACAAAACACAAAGACTAAACTCTGATTTCACCACGATGATTAAAAGGTGATTCTGTTGATCAGGTTTGTCTCGTCCCTCCTCCTCCTCCTCTGTGATGAAGATGACTCGTCTGTGTTCCAGGGAATCACAGTCAAATAGTTTTTATGTGCAGACGTCAAACAACATTACACTGAAATTATCATTAATATTTCATTCTAATCTTCTCGAATACAACAACACAGCTGATTGGATGAATCATTAATGAGTCGAGCCACAGAAACATTGAGGATTTTAGACGCTGACAACAGCTGCTCTACATTTATCTATATTTACATTTTAAATATTTATGATTTAACGCTTGTTAAAGCCAGAGCAAAATAAAGTATATACAGATGATCAGTGACTGTATATAAAGATGATCAGTGACTGTATATAAAGAGGATCAGTGACTGTATATAAAGAGGATCAGTGACTGTATATAAAGAGGATCAGTGACTGTATATAAAGAGGATCAGTGACTGTATATAAAGAGGATCAGTGACTGTATATAAAGAGGATCAGTGACTGTATATAAAGAGGATCAGTGAGTGTATATAAAGAGGATCAGTGACTGTATATAAAGATGATCAGTGACTGTATATAAAGATGATCAGTGACTGTATATAAAGAGGATCAGTGACTGTATATAAAGACCATCAGTGACTGTATATAAAGATGATCAGTGACTGTATATAAAGATCATCACTGGCTGTATATAAAGACGATCAGTGACTGTATATAAAGACGATCAGTGACTGTATATAAAGATGATCAGTGACTGTTATATAAAGATGATCAGCGACTGTATATAAAGATGATCAGTGACTGTATATAAAGACCATCAGTGACTGTATATAAAGAGGATCAGTGACTGTATATAAAGATGATCAGTGACTGTATATAAAGATGATCAGTGACTGTATATAAAGACCATCAGTGACTGTATATAAAGAGGATCAGTGACTGTATATAAAGATGATCAGTGACTGTATATAAAGACCATCAGTGACTGTATATAAAGAGGATCAGTGACTGTATATAAAGATGATCAGTGACTGTATATAAAGACCATCACTGACTGTATATAAAGACCATCACTGACTGTATATAAAGACCATCAGTGACTGTATATAAAGAGCATCAGTGACTGTATATAAAGAGGATCAGTGACTGTATATAAAGACCATCAGTGACTGTATATAAAGAGGATCAGTGACTGTATATAAAGAGGATCAGTGACTGTATATACAGACCATCACTGACTGTATATAAAGACCATCACTGACTGTATATAAAGACCATCAGTGACTGTATATAAAGAGGATCAGTGACTGTATATAAAGACGATCAGTGACTGTATATAAAGACCATCAGTGACTGTATATAAAGATGATCAGTGCTATAAGAGGATCAGTGACTGTATATAAAGATGATCAGTGACTGTATATAAAGACCATCAGTGACTGTATATAAAGAGGATCAGTGACTGTATATAAAGATGATCAGTGACTGTATATAAAGAGGATCAGTGACTGTATATAAAGATGATCAGTGACTGTATATAAAGACCATCAGTGTCTGTATATAAAGATGATCAGTGACTGTATATAAAGACCATCACTGACTGTATATAAAGACCATCAGTGACTGTATATAAAGATGATCAGTGACTGTATATAAAGATGATCAGTGACTGTATATAAAGACCATCAGTGACTGTATATAAAGAGGATCAGTGACTGTATATAAAGACGATCAGTGACTGTATATAAAGATGATCAGTGACTGTATATAAAGATGATCAGTGACTGTATATAAAGAGGATCAGTGACTGTATATAAAGAGGATCAGTGACTGTATATAAAGAGGATCAGTGACTGTATATAAAGAGGATCAGTGACTGTATATAAAGAGGATCAGTGACTGTATATAAAGACCATCAGTGACTGTATATAAAGAGGATCAGTGACTGTATATAAAGAGGATCAGTGACTGTATATAAAGAGGATCAGTGACTGTATATAAAGAGGATCAGTGACTGTATATAAAGATGATCAGTGACTGTATATAGATGATCAGTGACTGTATATAAAGATGATCAGTGACTGTATATAAAGAGGATCAGTGACTGTATATAGATGATCAGTGACTGTATATAGATGATCAGTGACTGTATATAGAGGACCAGTGACTGTATATATAGATGATCAGTGACTGTATATATAGATGATCAGTGACTGTATATAAAGATGATCAGTGACTGTATATAAAGACGATCAGTGACTGTATATAAAGAGGATCAGTGACTGTATATAAAGATGATCAGTGACTGTATATAAAGATGATCAGTGACTGTATATAAAGACGATCAGTGACTGTATATAAAGAGGATCAGTGACTGTATATAAAGATGATCAGTGACTGTATATAAAGATGATCAGTGACTGTATATAAAGATGATCAGTGACTGTATATAAAGAGGATCAGTGACTGTATATAAAGATGATCAGTGACTGTATATAGAGGATCAGTGACTGTATATATAGACTCACCGGAGCTGAGAAGCTGAAACTCTGGTTGATCCTCTCTGAGTCTCCAGTGTTTCTGAAAGTTAACGACACAAAGAAAAGGACATTTTAGATTTATTGACTTCTTTACATTGATTTTATTACATTCACTCTCTCCTGAGGTTGCACCCACAGAGAAACACGGCTCCTCGCTGAGCTGAGTCACTTGAGCTGGTGTTTGTTAAAGAAACAGATCAGAAGATTCAGTGTTCTGAGATATTTTAGTTTCATTCTGGAGGAAGTGGAGACGTGATGTCATCGATATTTAAACACTTTGGTTTCATAAAGGGACAAACTGAGCTTTTTAGTAGAGAACTGAAATATAAGACGTGGACAAAAACACAACATGAATGTCCTATAACTCTGTAAACACAAGGTTCACTGCTCCTGTGCGTGTGTGTGTGTGTGTGTGTGTGTGTGTGTGTGTGTGTGTGTGTGTGTGTGTGTGTAAGGTGGGACGTCTAGCTTCCATGAGCTGCACCTAGATTGATGTTGTGGGCGTGTCTCTGTAATCTGTAAATCATTTGATTGGCTGATGAAGACTTTCAGTACGAGACTGAAATACAACAACACATCTGGTTTTCATACATCACAACTCAGTTTATATATAAACTCTATGTGTAAACACACTCAGTGAGTTCAGGGCCTTCAGTGCAGTTTAAACCTGTGAGTGTGTAAAGTACATGATAATATATAATATATAACTGAGCCGTCACACTCATCATCTCTGACGGCAGTGGAAATATAATGTTCTATGTTCTACTGGTGAGGAGGGAGACCTCTGGTCTCTGACACGTATCTGAGCCACGAGACGAACAAGTCCACTGTTCTTCTCTTCAGGCTGTTTACACAACTTGACCTTGAAACTTCTGAAGGACGACGTGAAGAGTAAACAAACTGGTTCATGTGGAACCAGCTGATGCTCCTGAAACGTAACCACGGCAACTTGGTGGCCGACTTGAGTCTGTGGGGATCCATCAGGTTGGGCCACATTTTGACAATAGTTTTGAAACTATATGTTTTACATTGGCTGGACTCTGACTCAGGTTCGAGTCTGTGTTCTTTAAGACTTGGATGAGTTTCGTGTGCGATCATCAGACCAACAGCAACCAACCACAGTTTCCCTCAGGAAAACAGCAGCCACCTTTCTGTCTATCAGAGCGTCTTCTGTCACGGATCATCATCATGACGGTGACTCAAGATTCTCTCTGGACTTTACATCAACACAGATACGTGTCTGTGAAAGGTTTTTATCAGACAAACAAATCTGTCGAACTCTAGTCGGCAGAAAACGATCTTGAAAACTGTTTTGTTTTCCTTCTGGCTCGTGATGATGAACATAAAAACACACTGGTATTATAACCTTTTTTTAAAAGCTGAGTAATAATCCTGTGATAGTTCTACAATATAAAACATCTTTTAAAATCACAAATCATATTAATAATACTGCGAGTTTAGATTATTATCATCTCACTTGAATTATATACATATATTTATTTGAATGATGATGATTGTTGTTGTTCAGTGTGAACTAAAGAACATGACGCCCTCCATGTTGACATTAAAGCTACACGTGTCAGCCTCGTCCTTCCTGGATCCGTCTAATTCCTGAAACTCTGACCTATGATTCATTTAATTTACATAAATCACTGACAAGAAATTACACATTTTCTCAAGTCACGTTTAGATAAACTGAAAATTAACATTAATTATGGGATGTTGTTGTACATAATACGTGTGTTTGTGTCTCTGTCTTTATGTGTTTGTTTGTGTGTATGTGTGTGTGTGTGTCTCTATGTGTGTGCGTGTGTGTGTGTGTCTGTGTGTGTGTGTGTGTGTGTGTGTGTGTGTGTGTGTGTGTGTGTGTGTGTGTGTGTCTCTGTGTGTGTGTGTGTGTCTCTGTGTGTGTGTGTGTGTGAGTGTGTGTGTCTCTGTGTGGGTCTCTGTGTGAGTGTGTCTCTGTGTGTGTGTGAGTGTGTGTCTCTGTGTGTGTCTCTGTGTGTGTGTGTCTGTGTGTGTCTCTGTGTGTGTCTGTGTGGGTCTCTGTGTGTGTGTGTGTGTGAGTGTGTGTCTCTGTGTGTGTGTGAGTGTGTGTCTCTGTGTGTCTCTGTGTGTGTATCTGTGTATCTGTGTGTGTGTGTGTGTGTGTGTGAGTCTCTGTGTGAGTGTGTCTGTGTGTAGTAACATCCAGCAGGTGGATGATGATGATGATGATGATGAAGATCAGCGGACACTCACCGCGGGCGGACACACACGCTTCCCGCACTCCTTTGTGTCTGTGTCCGGTCGCGTCTCTGTGTATTTTCCGGAGAATGTCCTCCATGTCTGCGGCTCTGGTCCCGCGGCTCAGGGCGTGCGGGTCGTGCGGGGTTCGTTTGTTCTCCTGCGGGTTAGTGTCGGTGACAGCATCTCTCTAACCCCGCCCCCTTCCTCCACCCTGATGATTCACTGCCCACCAGCAGCCGGGGACGTCACTTCCTGTGGGGGCTGAACCAGGAAGTGCCGGAGCTTCCGGGTTCAATCCCCGGACAAACAAAGTCAGGATCCCCGCAAACTGAGCTCCGGGCACCGGGAGACTGTCCGAGGAACCCCGCCCTCCTCCGGACCGTAGACCCGCTCCATTAGTTCTGTGGACACACTTCCGGTTCTCGGAGTCCCAGAGTCTCGCGGTAAAAAGCGGATTTTCTGAAAACAGGATATTTGGAATCGGGGACCGGAAAGTGGAGGAATCTGCCTTCACAATAAAATACTTTTTACACCAAGAATATAAATACAATTATATTATTTTTACATTTATCTTATTTAGTTCACTTATTCTTATGTGGAGTCTCATATAAATAAAATCAGACTGTAAATAAAGATGGACTACATGAAGCCTAATCATCCTGATAAACCTCCTCCTCCATGTTAGCAGATGGGACATGGACCAAACTAAAAATCAAAGTAGACGTTAAATTAATGTTTGTCAAAGATGTTTCTGTTATTTCAGATCGTTCTTATATCACTGATGTTTGTTCAAGTGTTTGTGATCAGTTTGGTTTTAATAAGTTACTTGATGATATAAAAACAGGCTGAGACATGATTGACAGCTGAGACTGACTCAGGATTGGTGAAGTGTGTATGGGTGGGACCTCGATACTCGATCACTACTTACCTTTTATGGAATAACTCCCACGATCCAACGCTTCTTCTCCACATCTTTAGTTTTGATTGACAGACCCCTAGTGTCAGTAAATGACATGCAATAATTAAAAAAATCCGTAGAATTGAATTATTCATCGCAGCTGACAAACCTTAGAGGAGCACCTCATCAAAGAGTGCTACACCTTTAATATGACACAAAGATCCTATAACCTCAGATTTCATATATACAATACTACTATCACTCATTCATATCATGTACCTTAAAGGATGAACTCATATAACAATATGAGAATCGTTGGTCTTCTGAGCTGCTGCAACCTGTGATGTGTTCATGTGAATGAGTCCTGAGACAAAAGGCTGGAGACGACAAGTTACTATGGAGGTGAAGCCGGCTTGAGAAACGAACACCTCAGTAAACATGTCCTTTTTAAGAGGGATGTTGTCAGTGAGAGATCTGACATGCAAACAAAATACACTGGAGAAAACCTCCAGTTTGAAAACTAAAATCATAAAAACACATTATCTCTAATTTAAAAAAGCTAAAATCCATCACTGACCTGGAAAAATCACAGGTGGCAAAATGCAGTGCGCGTATACGACCGCATGAGGGCGCTGCTACATAAGGATTTCCATGGCATTGCTATCACAACCTGTGGGATTGGACTCAGTTTAGAATGTGATGACTTTCACCTTAATAAACGAGGAAAAAGTCCCTTAACTGTGTTTTCCATTAAAAATGAATTGATCACACTTAACACGGATATGATCCATCAGCTGTTCTGTGTGTGTCCCTGTACCTGAGTGAGAACCATCTTAAGCACAGACCTACAGAGTGAGGACTTTCTGACCGGTCCTCACTTCTTCAAAGGACTGTTTGAGGGTTAAGACTTTTAGGGTTAGAATCAGGTTCGGGTTAGAGTTAGGGTTTGGCATTTAGTTTGGATAATTGAGGTTAGAGAGAATGTATTATGTCAATGAGTGTCCTCAGTAAGATAGAAGTACAAACATGTGTAACATCAACACATGTTACTGACGTGACTTCTTCACCAGAGTCCTGCTGCTTCATCCTTTGTAGATCCAGGATCAAAGCTGCAGCCACATCATGGATCCTGATGGTGGATCACAGACTGTGATCATGGACCATAGATCCTGACGCTGTCAGTTGATCGAGGACTATGATCACAACAAGACTTCTTGAGACACAACATGTCTCCTCACATCTTCTACCATCACTGACAGGAAGTCCTCAGTTCCTCTGCTCCTTCATCTCCATCAGACGTTCTGTAGAAACACTTTAAACATGAAGTTACAAACTGGTTCTTCTCATGTAGTGAATCCTGTTGTTGTGTTGATGTGTTCAGTTCCATCAGCATCTGTTGGACTTGTGTCCTGGGAGAGGATCCTCACATGGGACTGAGCTTTATTCACTGATCACTAAGTTTCTATTTGACTCTTGTTGAGTGAAGAACAGAGGAAGTTGATCCTTGTTAACATCTGTGAGACAAACTGGGAATATGAGACAAACTGGGAATATGAGACCAATAAAATGTGATTGATTGATTGATTGATGTGTGTGTGTGCATAAACGCATGTAATCGACAGGACATATTTCATCGTGCGTAATTACGCACGGTCTCATCCATTGCCAGTTGGACTGAGACATTCTTCTTGTTGCTTGTGAACCATGCGTGTGCACGTCTAGACACACACTCCTCTCCAACATGTCTTTTGGCTTCACGCATCAACTTTTGCGATGTGTGCGCGCACTGCGTATTTTCTTTATAGTTTCTGCTCCTGTGCGCATCCAACTGAAAGGTGCGATGTTCGCCAGTGAATCTTCAGAAACAGGAAATAAAACTGTATTTTGTAGGTCAGGTATTTTGGGAATATGGCTGCGGCGCACCACGTGCGTAATGACGAGACTGCCTGTTAATGGAAGAATTAAGACGCGGAGGCTTCATGAGAGAAAAGGCAGCGGGTCGCAGTAGTTTGTCCTGAGGGGGGGGGATTACTCATTTCTCCCATCAGCGCCGGCACATGTGTGCGGGTCCATGTCACCGCCGCACGCGTCTCCAGGTCCGTGGGTAAAAAGGACCGGGCAGCAGCACAATGGTTGTTGTGGGAGCGAGTAACGGAACCTTCTCCGGCGGAAACATGAGGTCGTCCTTCATGGTGGAGGACAGAGCCGGAGACCCCGGGGGCTCCACCATCAAGATGATGTCGGAGGCTCTTGCGCCCCGGCTGCTGAAGATTGCGCAGGGCGCCGCAGAGGCTGCAGCAGCGGCGGCGGCAGCAGCGACGTCTCCGTCCTCCTCCAGTCAGGCGCAGGTCATGGAGACGAACGGGACCCGGTGCGGGGAGCAGATCCTGAGCTACGGCCGCGTGGAGAAGGTCTTGATCGGCGGGGTGCTCGCCATGCTCACCCTGTCCACCATCTGCGGGAACCTGCTGGTGGTCATCTCCGTGTGCTTCGTCAAGAAGCTGCGGCTGCCCTCCAACTACCTGATCGTGTCTCTGGCCGTGGCCGACCTGTCGGTGGCTCTGGCCGTGATGCCGTTCGTCAGCATCACGGATCTGATCGGGGGTCAGTGGTTCTTCGGTCAGTTCTTCTGTAACGTCTTCATCGCCATGGATGTGATGTGCTGCACCGCGTCCATCATGACTCTGTGTGTGATCAGCATCGACAGGTGAGGTCCAAGTTTACCTGGACACGTCATCACACATCGAACCTCAGAGAGAAACTCACACATTGTATCTTCATTGATTATCATCCTGAGCTTCTCTCTCTCAGCTCTTTGTCCTCAGAGACCACACATTTAAATGATCATTCACGAGTTTAAAGTTAGGAAATCATTTCCTCAACACACTCGTCTGCATGTGTGATGTTTTACTTTATTTCCCATGATGTGACTCTGTGGGTTTTATTTATCACTGAAAGCTTCATTCATCATGTGCATCACTCTCAGCTTCTCTTTCATAAAACTGAACACCCACTTTCCCACCTGGGGGGCGTCTGAATATGGCACACAGAATGTCAGCACCTTGCTCAAGGGCATCAGGGTTGATGTCTTTCATTCAGTGGTGTTTCTCTCTGTAGATATCTGGGAATCACCAAACCTCTGACATATCCCGTCCGGCAGAACGGCTGCTGTATGGCCAAGATGATCGCATCTGTGTGGCTGCTCTCTGCCTCCATCACCCTCCCCCCTCTGTTCGGGTGGGCGCAGAACATCAACGATGGCAGAGTCTGCCTTATCAGTCAGGACTTTGGCTACACCGTCTACTCCACGGCTGTGGCGTTCTACATCCCCATGTCGGTGATGCTGATAATGTACTACAGGATTTACAGAGCAGCCAAACTCAGCGCGGCCAAACACACCATCACCGGGTTTCCCAGGGAAGGTGCAGGGCTGGCTCCAAGAGGGGGGCGAGGGGGCCACGAGGTTCACCAGCCGGTGGAGTCGGGGGAAACGCTGAGCGTGGAGGGGACGGAGGTCGAGGAAGAGGAGGAGAGCTTGGACTGCGTGTCAGCGGCACTGAAGCTGCAGCGGGAGGTGGAGGAGGAGTGTAGCACGCGCGTATCCCGCTTCCTCAAGACCGGCGAGCACCACCAACGCAGGAAAAGGAAAAACCAGTCCATCTTTAAACGGGAGCAGAAGGCCGCCGCCACTCTGGGCATCGTGGTCGGCGCCTTCACCTTCTGCTGGCTGCCGTTCTTCTTGGTGTCCACCGCCAGGCCATTTGTCTGCGGAGTGGAGTGCAGCTGCGTGCCGCTCTGGCTGGAGAGGACTCTGTTGTGGCTTGGTTACGCCAACTCTCTCATCAACCCCTTCATTTACGCCTTTTTCAACCGTGACCTGAGGACCACCTACAGCAACCTCCTGCGGTGCCGCTACAGGAACATCAATAGGAAGTTGTCGGCGGTCGGAATGCATGAGGCTTTGAAACTGGTGGTGAAACCAGACTCTGACGTGTGACGCCGTTGGTCTGTCCATCAGCGTCGCTGCAGAGGCCACCAGAGACGACCACCAGGGAAAACCTCCACTGTGGCTGCGGTTCTCCCCCTGAATCTGTGCGGGGCCGTCTGAGGCGAGAGGAGGCAGGACGCTGGGATTAAATGGATGCACACAGAAGAAGCCAGTGGGCTAAAAGGCTGCACATCTTTTATTCTGACGACTGAGGGAAAGTTTGACTCACTGCAGATGAATTCACGCTGTCTGGATGGAGGCTGTTCACGGCCACCGTGGTGCGTTCAAACCCGGCTGCTGCCCTCCTCAACAGCCTTATGCACGATATTGTTGCCGAAGTTGGTAGAACTACACACTGACTCTACACAGAGGCCGCATACTTTTTAATCTTGTATTTTCACTTTGAGCCAAGGAAAACTTGCCCTCACAAAAAGAGAGGAAAAAAGATGGAGTCGTTGAGCTTGATTGGTCCTAACGGCTAAAACACCAAATGGTTTTCACCTTGTGTCCACGCTGATCACAGTGACGCTGTGTTCACGTGGACAAGTTAAAACACACCTGACATGTAAAAAATGACACAAACAATCCACCTGGTGTCACTTTAATGTGCCAAAACCTGCTCCTGCTGCCTCCTCGCTGGTTACGACTGCGTTACTGTAGACATCCATCCGTTTTAAAATCAAATTTGAGATTCCACAGAACGTCTGCTGGGAATTAAAAGTTGATCGTGTCTCAGTTTGAACAGAGTTTGTGAAGAGTTCTGCAGGAACGAGTTGTGTCTAAGTACTTTCTGCAAGTTGAGTGTGAGCTCGAGCTCAACACATTTTCACAATTTACTCTAAAACATAACAGACATTTACATTAGCTAGCAGAGACAATTACCTGCCCCTGCCATAAGAGGGCAGTAAATTACGAAATCATCAGGTCCTTTATATACTTGGATTAGAACACAGGCTGTAAATAAAGATGGATGACATGACAGCTCGCCAAAAGTGATGCTAAATCAACTTGATCACCCTCTAGTGGCTAGCTGCAGTATATGTCATAGACCCCGCTTTCTTCATACTGAGGTGTCACGCTTGATAGCTGAGACTGATCCGTGATTGGTCGAGCACAAGAATGGGCGGGACCCTGATAACATGGCTCCACTCCACGATTACTACTGCAAATACTCCGAATGATGTCATCACCACAAGATGGCAGCGTTTGTACCAGAGATATTTTAGCTTTATCGCCGTCGGGACGTTAAATAAAGTAAAAACAATCATGAAACACAATCTACTCACTTTGTGTTTATTCTCTCACTCTGTCAGACTGTTACCACACTGAGAGGAGAAGAGCTCAGCGACCAATCAGATCAGGACGTCGTCAGGACTTCTGTTCATTGTATTTATTTCAACATGATGACAGCATCAACATCTTGTTGAACAAAATTAGTAATAAACCTTTGTTTATTACAATTTATTTTCTGTTATGATCCAAAAAAACAAAATCCAGGAAAACACATCGTTCCTCCAGAACTCCACAGAGTGAATCAGATAACGATCCAGGCATATTTATAATACTTATATATGTCCTCAGATGATTTGTTTTCTCTGACTGAAGAAAATGAATTGATTGACAGAAATAGAGAGAAGCAGCCGATTGTCACATTTCAACAGTTTTCATTGATAAATGACTGAAAGTCTTTAAAAAACAGGTTTAAACAGGTTGTGTTGCTCTCTAGCAATTCATATTAATGAGATCAAACATTCAAAACAATTTATCTGTCGAGTCAGTTTCATCAGTTTCCTACAGTCTCTGGAAAAAGATTTTCTAAAATCAGGTATTTATCATATACATCAGACGTGATGATGAGGTTTGATTGACAGCAGCCCGACTCATCCCCGTGAGGAACGTGACGTGGAAACATAAAGTCAGAAAAACAACGAGCTCTGTTCAAACTGAAACATTCAATCATCAGTGGCTGATTAAGAAAATAGGTTTAAATAATGAATCAGCTATTAAAATCACTGTCTATCAATTCTATTTGGATTCATTATTTAATTGACTAATCTTTAGTGACATTAATTATAAATCTCCTGAGGTGTGGAACTCACTCTGCTGTTATGAGTTCTACGTGACGTCAGAGTTCACCTCGGAGCACGAGTCGTTCACAAGCTCCTCCCACTGAGATTCACAGCTGAAAAGCACAGGCTCACTTTTATATGCATATTAAAATGACAATTAATTGAAGGTTGGAGAACAGAAGACGCTCTTACAGCCTGTGGAGGCTCAGTACTCGACAGCTGGGACCTTCTCAGACCTATTTCTGGCAGCGTTGTTAATATTCATGTGTAGAGCGATTAGAGGAAAAGAGGTTTTCATTCTCACGATTCTACAGTGTTGTTGTTGTTGTTGTTGTTGTTGTTGTTGTTGTTGTTGTCTTTGTCTTCAATACTTCAAGGATGTGGGACAGACTTTACTGATCCACCAGTGTTAGAACGTCTGTGCTGCTCAGTTTGTCCTCATCTACATGAATTTGTTCATGAACAAGAGAGGACATGGAAATCTCTTTATTGATAAAGTGTGTGTGAAGATATTTCCAGATAATTAACTTTGGAGCTGATTGGTCAAAGGTCAGATTTCAAGGTCAACAAAAATATGTACAGAAAAACGTGTTTTATAATTTCCTCAGGTTAAATTATGAATGAGCAAGAAGACATTTGAAAAAAGAAAAATCACCTGAGTTGACTCCGTAGTGAATCTTTCTGAAGTAACTGAAACGGTTCTTTGTGCCACACAATAAACAGAGAGACGAGCTTGTGTTTCCAATAGAGGTGAATCAGTGAGGGACACAGTGTCGGACATGTCCTACATCCAGCCCCAGGGAGACCAGAGGACACTGGGTCTGAAATAGTCCCACTGGTGATGGCTTTGTTTCCGAGGTGGAAACCATGAGCGGATTATAACTAATTAGAATGGTCACAAGGTCATAGTGACCTTGTGACCATTCTAATTAGTTATAATCCAAGTGAATGTTAGTTAGTCTGTTCTGATCTATCATCAAATCTATGATTATTAAACTCTGTCAGTGAAGCAGATGATTAATTTTGAACATTTTATTTGACTGATTTGACAAAACCCTCAAATCAAGGGTCAGAGGTCAGTTCTGGAACCACATGTTAAAAGTGGATAAGATCGAAGAAGACGTCAGCTGAGAAACCAAAGAGCAGAGCAGAGCTTCTCAGACACAGACCTGCTTCTGTGAGACGGGTTCCAGTAAATTAAACTGCAGCTAAAAGCTGCTCTGGGTTTTGAACCTGTGACCCTGTGCCAGCGGCCGCTCGGCCTGTTGGCGATGTTCTAATCGTGAGCTGTTTCTGAGCAGAGGCTGAAAGGCTGTTAACCAACATGCGTGTAGTTCTGGACAGTGATGTACATATATGATGATTAAAAGAGAAGGGAGGGGCCTCACTGGCTCCTGGTGACCACAACAGCCAATAAACCACAGACACAGCACAGACCCACAAACAGGATCTGCAAAGTGTCTTTGAACCAATCAAATCCTCAGATTCCTGTGCACGAGTCGGACACGTTGCTGCTGCTGTCGTGGTGAAACTCACAGAAACGCACGTCTTTAAACAACAGATACGTTTTATGACCACATATGAAACATGAGTTTAAATGGAAGTTTCAAGAAAAACAACAGAGCTGCTACTCTGTGATTTCTTTAAAACACGTTTGTCATATTCTGCTCCGATAAAAACTCAAGTGACTGGAAATCTGTTGGATTTCATTGGGAGTTTGGGTTTGGACTTTTTATCAGCTCCACCCAGGAGGTAACTTCTGAAAACTGCTCTGACAGAACGAACGGGTCCAAACAAACTCACAACAGAAAAGATCAAAATCAAACAAAGATTTTAGCAGATTGGGACAATTTGTGTCTCTAAGTCAAAGCGCTCAACACTGTGGGGACGTATTGTCCTGTTAGAAGACTTTACCTGTTTGAAATGTAAATATATTTTACAGTGTGTGCAGTTGTATCCGAGCAGTGACGAGCAAATGTGTGTTTGCTCAGATGATTCAATAAAAACAGCTGATGAAACGCTTTTCTGTGTCACTTCCTGTTTCCATCAGTGCACAGGTAAATATTAAAGCTTATATTTGTTATAATGTGATTGATACATCATCAAAGTTTCTGATGCTTTGACTGATTTCTACAGACAAAAGAAATCAGTCGAACTGAAGCAGCATCAGTGACGGCAGCTGATCAGCGAGAAAGAAAGAATAAATCTTTAAATGACTTGTCACCAACGTGGAAGCAGAGGACAAGACGACCTGAGGAAGACCAAGGGAAGCACAGAGACTTATAAACACGAGAGAGGACGAGTGAACAGGTGAGACACATTAGAAACAGGTGAAGACGACAAGGACAAAGGTAGGAAATAAAGTCAAGGGGCAGAATTTCAAAAATAAAACAGGAAACTGAACTCAGACACAACTGAACACAAGAAAAATGTCCATAAGGCAAAGTGACAGAAATTGTGACCTATTAAAAAAACATCACTGTTCCGAGCAAAAAAAAGATCTGACGACAAACAACTCTTTGATTTTTTTCGACAGCGCTAAAAATAAACTGTATCAGCCTTTCTAAAAATATCTTATCTGCACTATTACAGCTTTATTCTGAGATACTTCAGGTGAAGATTCAGTTCTGTCATGATGAAGCAGAAATGAACCTGAGACTGTGACACTGAACATTTACACTCAGTTCTCTACCTAAACCTGAACTGTGATCAAACGCAGTCTAATGGACGGAGTCGGATCGAAGAGTCGGATCGAAGAGTCGGATCGAACAGAGCTCAGCCGTCACTCCGGTGAGAGTCCGACACGCGGACGGACATTTCAAATGCATGAAAATCGTACGAGTCAGCAAGAAAACTCACCTGGAGCCACGAGGAGAAGCTGTTTGTGTTGATGCAGATTCGAGAGTTTAACTGGACTAACACAGATGATCGTGTGTTTGAATTATACACAAAGATTTACATTTTATTAAAATTTTTGTGAAACGAAAACTGAGAAAAAGAGCAAAACCCCAGAGATACTGATCTATAGAGTATAGATCTTAATACTATAGTAAACTATACTAAACTATACTGTAGTACATACTAGAGAGTATATGCTAAAGCTAAAGGTGCTAACCTGGTGGTGGTGATGGCTGCTCGCCAAGATCTTCAGCCATCGTTACTTTTGACGTTATCCGACCTTCAAGCAGGTTTCGTGAGCTCGTGGTTACGATGTGAGACGTCATGAACACGGTTTGATCAATAAACTTTAAAGTCTTTTGCCACAAGAAATAATGTGAAGTCTAAACTTCTGTTAATAACATTGAATGCTGTTTCCATTTTAAAATGTTATTTTAACGGTGCCTTTGAATTAATTTATCAATCAATCAATCCATTAAAGTATGTTTGTACAGCTCAACAAGAGTAAAACTACTAAAACCTTTTAACAGGTAAAGAAGGTAGACATTAATTGGTGGAACGTTTCCCAATTTACTAAAAGAAAAGACGAGATGTTGAGCTGAAGATTTATTTGACTCAATTATCTGACGTTCAGACAACTACACTGTAAAAGACATGGTGCTTTCACTCAACCCACTGGTTTAACAGACATCATAAATCCATTGTGTTCCTGTTGTGTGTTTACTGTTCTGGGATCATTGAGCGTTAACTGAGCAGACGTCATCTCCTCCGCTCACAGTAAGGATCAGTTCTTTACTGTGCATCAACATCACTCCTTCACATTTCCACAGACGCGTGAAGTCCTTTTTTATTTCACACACAAACTGACAATTGTTTGAATGCTGTTTTTATATTTGTCAGTACAGTTAATATGTTTAAGAATAAAACTGCCTATTTAGCAGCCATTTTATTTATTGAATAATGTTTGAGGTTAAAATCACAAACTAATGAAACTCTAACTGTGTATCTGTGTGGAGAGATGCTACAGATGCTTGTGATTCAGTCACAGATAACAACACGTTTCCTCTGACAGCGGTGATATGAGTGAATCCATCGCACTTCTGAAGATTCTCACTCAGGCGTCTTTGAAGAGACGAGTTTTCCTCCTGGAGACCGATGAGTCATCGCTTTGATGTAGAAATGTGCAAAAACAAATCTTCGTTATCATTTAATCAAATGAGATTAGATGTAAAATGTGGGAATGTAATTTTGGAGAGAGTCGAGCGAGGAGACGACAGAACTGAGAATATTTCTGTGAATTCAAGTCATCACACTCTTTTCTTGTGATCGACTCGTTCTGATCCTCAGCAGGACACGATAACATCATGTCCAAAAACTGGGACATCAGTTTTCACTCAGACCTAAAAACACACGCTGAGCTGCCAGACAGACTGCTTCAGATATGAAGAGTCACACAACAACACATGATCATGTTGACATGTGTGTTACAACACTGAGCAGTGACATGAAACATGCATGTCACATGTTACCATGAAGTAACAAAGGCTGCATGTTTAGTTTTCTTTGACAGAAATCAACTCTCTGCAGTGCGTTAGTTTGAGCTGTCAATCAATCCCACAGAATGTTCCCACCTGAGTGTGTCACTGAGTTTACACCGTCAGTAACAAGCACAGCTCATCGCGCCTCAAAGCACGAGATCAGTCAGTAGAGCTCAGAGCTGAAGAAACAACACGCCGTGAAATCAATCTGCAGCAAACACACACTCAGATCTGTGGAATGTTGAAAAACACACAATGTTACAATGTTAAAGAAAAACATAGAAAACTCAAATTATGTGGAAATCCTTTTAGTAGTTTGTGTGTTATCCTGCTGACAAACAAACCAACACACACACACACACACACACACACACACACACACACACACACACACACACACACACACACACACACACACACACACACACACACACACACACACAGGTGGAGCTGCAGAGTCACTGTGGAGAATATTTGACCTACTCCAGCATTCATACCAGCAACCCTGTGTCACTCCTGGTGTCTTGCTCAAGGACACATGGGCGATGAAGGACACAGCTTCCTGTCACCAGGCTGGAACAACCACCCTGAAAGTACAGTTCAACTTTGTGTGTAAATATGGAACAAAGTTGCATTGATTTTGTGTCTTTATTGACCAGAATGCACTTGTGATGGATGCCGCGCTGACGCAGTTTGCTGTTTGACTCATTTACTCTGCCGCCCAGGGCAACGTTTACATGAGCGCTCACTATTGATTCAGCCGTCCCACATTCACGCTCAGAAATATCATCCAGAGTGAGTTTCACTTTCTTCAAAACGCAGCAGGAGGGAGGACGAAGCTTCACGCCCACTGAGCTGAGCTTCTACAGGAGAGGAAGAGGAGGAGGAGGAGGAGGAGGAAGAAGACGAAGGGGACTCTGTGTTGTGCAGATTTTGTTTCTGTGAGAGTGAAGAAGTGAGTGGTGCCGGATGTCTGGTGAGGAGGAGGAGGAGGAGGAGAGAGGAAGGACTAACAGAGACAGACAGACGGAAAGAAAAGAGGAAGAAGTGAAAGGGGGTGAAAAAGGAGTGGGAGGTGGAGAAGTGCTGGGCGGAGAGAGAGAGAGAGAGAGAGAGAGAGACAGAGAGAGAGAGAGAGAGAGAGAGAGAGAGAGAGAGAGAGAGAGAGAGAGAGAGAGGAGAGAGAGAGAGAGAGACAGAGAGAGAGAGAGAGACAGAGAGAGAGGGCAGAGAGAGAGAGAGAGAGAGAGAGAGAGAGAGAGAGAGGAGAGACAGAGAGAGAGAGAGAGAGAGAGAGAGAGAGAGACAGAGAGAGAGAGAGAGAGGGAGAGAGAGAGAGAGAGAGAGAGAGAGAGAGAGAGAGAGAGAGAGAGAGAGAGAGAGAGAGACAGAGAGAGAGAGAGAGAGAGAGAGAGAGAGAGAGAGAGAGAGAGAGAGAGAGAGAGAGAGAGAGAGGGAGAGAGAGAGAGAGAGAGAGAGAGAGGGAGAGAGAGAGAGAGAGAGAGAGAGAGAGAGAGAGAGAGAGAGAGAAGAGAGAGAGAGAGAGAGAGAGAGGGGGAGGAGAGATGAATGGGGGATGGAGGGATGAAGATGGAGAAGTGGTGGATGGGCTGAAACTCAATCTGCACTGAATCACAGGCTTTTAGTGTTCTTAGCGTGATGAGAGCCAGCAGCCATGTTAATATGACGAGGAGGTGGCGCTGAAACACGGCGACTTCACCACGGCCGTCACACTCTCATTTATTACCCCGTCGTCTCTGAGCTGTCAATCAATCCGTCCGCCGCACGTCCTCAGAGCGGAGGCAGGAAGCGTTTCACAGTTTAACGTAACGTTAGCTAACGGACGCACAGCTTGTTAGCAAAGTTTAAAGGTCTCGTGGTTTTTTAACATCTCCACTACAGAAGTTTGGTGATGAAGTTTGAATCTCAAGCGTCGGCACCATAACCTCTTTGAGAACTGGTGCATCACTGAAGTGCAATGAATCCTGGGAAAGGCCGAGCCTGGAAGGGTCCACCTGTTGTTTCTCAGGGACGGGAGGATTACCACCTTCTTCCCGACAGACGTCGACAACCAGAGACCGAGTCTTAGACGATTGTTGTCAAGCAGCTCATGATGTTCACATCTGAGCTTTTAAAGTCATTAAAATATCTTTGCTTTCAGTCGACGTCGTCTGAACATCACAGTAAAACTGATGTTTAATCATTTCACTCACTGAGTTCTCAGCAGCAGCCTGTGTCAATAAAGCCCTGAGATGAACCTCGTCTGAGGCCGACACTTCGCTGGAGCTTCTGGTCGATCTCATTCCTCCAGAGACATTTTCTTTGTTCTCTTCAGAATATTCTTTGTCTTCTTCCGTCTCATTTGAGACGAATTTCACTCGTCCACTGATCTGATCTCATGTTTGTGTTTTTTTATTCTCCATCATCTCTCTCTCTCCTTTTCATTCTGGAGTCCTGACGTCTCTGCCTCTCGTCGTCTGTTTCATTCACACATCTGATTTCTTTTGTCCTCATCGCTGTTTTCCTTTCACACATTTTACTTCTTTGTCTTCTTCCTCCGTCTCATTCACACACTTCACTCCTCGTTCAATCTCTTAAAAAACTAGTTTCAGTCTCTGTTTATGTCTCGTTTATTCAGGAGCCGTTTCCACATCTGTGTTATTCTTTGTGTTCTTTGTGTTCTCTTGGTCCATGAATCATTTCTACATCCTGTTCACCTCGTCTTCAGCACATGCAGCAGACGGGTAGTCGCTGGTGTGATGCTCTGCACAGAGGACTGAGTTAAAGGAATGATACGGTGGATTCAGTCGGACTAATCCCATTAGCTGCTGCTGGAGTAAAGAAAGCAGGAAGGAGTTTCATTCTGACGAACGGCCCCATGTAGGCGGAGTGCAAAACAATAAGCGTCCTGCCTTTAAGTTCGGATCAGATTTGAAGCAGAGGTTGAGAGGAAGTGTGAAGCAGAATTAAGAGTTTGACAGGAAGACGAACAAGACGTGAATAAATTCATCTGTGGTCGGAGCCTGGAGGAAAATTACAACTGAAAACTACTTTAAAAACAGCAGCAACGTTCAAAGTCAGATTTCCAATTAAAAGAGAAAATCCTCTTTCTTTCCTCTGCAGACGAACGTGAAGCTGAAGCTGCTCCTCTCTGATGAACTGATCCTCCAAACATGAGAATCGACTCCTGAGCTGTGGACTTAAACTCACTGACCTTTGTGCTTCTCTTCATCAAACACAAAGATTTTCTTGATTCACATTTCCTGAATCCTCTCTGCGTCTGCAATAGTTTCACCTTCCTCCTCTGAAATCCACATTTACATATGAACAGACTCCAAACCAATCCTCCGTGATTACCTGCGTCTCTCTCTGCTGCTGCAGCTGTTAATGTCCAACGCTTCACGTTTTCTTTCTGTCGCTCACAGTCGCTCATTAGCAGCAATATTCAAAATATGAATCTGACTCAGAGCGAGTTTCACTCAGAGAAAACATGGAAGTATCACAGCGCTGAAGAGAGGGAGAAGAAATACTAAGTTGTTGTTTTAGTTCCAGTTTGAGAGCAGGACTCATTGGACTCTAAACTCTGTGCTCACACTCAAACAGCTGCTTCTTGCACTCGATCTTTAGCTCCTCGCGCTCACGCTGCTTCTGTGCACGTGAAAAGTTTGCACTCTGAGTTCTGTGCAACATGTCAGTCAAATTCCTTCACCAATAGAACAATGAATTTAATTATAATATATAACCCCCAGTGTTCCACAGAGGCATGATGGGTAATGACCGTATTGTAACAAGACAGCTGTCGCTATGTGATGTGTCACGTCGTCACGTCCCGTGATTGTGTGTTTGAGTGTGTGTGTGTGTGTGTGTGTCTGTGTCTGTGTCTGTGTTTGTGTGTGTGTGTGTGTGTGTGTGTGTGTGTGTGTGTGTGTGTGTGTGTGTGTGTGTGTGTTTGTGTGTGTGTGTGTGTGTGTGTGTGTGTGTGTGTGTCTGTGTGTGTGTGTCTCTTCTTCTGCTCCTTGTAAACCTTCCTGCTGCTGTCAGGGACGATGGTTGACAGCGAAGTCACTGAAACATCACACCAACATCACTTTTTATTACTGTTTATGCATTCTTTTAAATCAACTTTCTGAGATATCATCTTTGTCTACAGAGCTTTCTGAACCTGACCAGCACAGATCTTTTATTACGTCCATCGTATACGTTTTCATCGTTTGTTTGTTTGTTTGTTTGTTTGTTTGTTTCTGGACAGTTTACAGTGTTTGTGTTCATTGGCTTGTTCTCTTCTGTGACATCACCAGCTGTATATTGTACTGTATATAATATTTCTCACAATGTTCTCATTAAGAAAAGAACCGTTTACATGACTACGAGAATAAATCCAGGAAGTGCACAGACTACAGGACGGAAGAAAGACACACACACACACACACACACACACACACACACACACACACACACACACACACACACACTCAGTAAATGGTCCACTATCTTTATAAATTCTCTCAGCTCTGCGGCTGACTGATGTATTTGTGTTTCTCACTGCTGGAGTCATTCTTAAACGTCTCATTGGTTCCCACCATTCGTCTTTTCTTTGTGTCTTCGCCCTGCTGCTCCGTCTCTTTCCTCCCTCGCGCTGCTCGTCTTTTTTTCTCTCCATCCCTTTGTCTCTCACCCGTTCTTCCTCTGCAGCTTTTTCTCGAGTCACAACCTGCAGCGTTAATCCAGACGCTCACAGGTTCATTCATCCTCAGTGTGATGTCGCTCAAATGCAGCTTCTCATCTCCTCTTTCTTCTTCATCACACAGCTGCGAGGACATGAAGGATGTCTTCTTACTCGGCTTCACGTGTGTGAGTTACTGCTGACTGTCTGACACCATCAGCTCTTTGTTCCTACCCATAATCCTTCACTGTACGTTGAGCTCAGTTACGTCACCTAACAGAGACATGATGTTTTTTTCTATACAGACGAGAATAAAATGAAAAACAAGACTAGTGTCGTTTTCCTTTTGATCCTGAACACAACCAGGAACGAGTTATTCCCTGTTTCCTGTTTCAAGTTCAGGTGTCGATGGAGACGATGAATCTGGTTCAGTGAAGGAAGAAGACCAAGTTTAAAAGCTGAGGCTGAAAACCACAAACAGACTAAACCAGCACAAACCAGATATAAAAAAATCTTCTTCAGTGCCTGAAAACATTAAGACCCATTCAAACTGAATTTAAGACAATTAAATTGTTTTTAGGGCCTTTTATTGTGAAATTTAATTCAAGACCTTTTAATAATTTGAAAGGCTGCGGCCGCCCTGATAATAGTTTCTATTTTAGATCAATTTAAACAGGATCATGAAAATAAATCTCCTGTTAGGACATTTGTTTACAGAGGGTTCGAAGTCTGGACGTCTGTGATTGGCTAACGTCGTCTTTGAGAACGTTCTGTGTAATGGCCGCTGTCCAAGGTGCTGAACCTGGCACCTTGGTGATGCAGGAGCTGTCCGTGGTGCTTTCACCAACTCGTCTCTGGTGTTTAAACTCCTGGCACCGCGCTGCTTCATTTCCTGTGCGGAGATCAGACGCGTAGCTGCGGATTAGAATTTCCTGCCTGATGCATCTCAGAGATAAACGCAGTGACGAGACGAGGGAAACAAATCGGAGGGATTTACAGTGTGAACCTTTTTATCATCAGTTCTGTCTCTTTCAGTCTCTCGGTGTGAAGGAGCATTAAACACGTCCAGGTCTGCTCTGGTTTTATTTAAATGTGTGTGTGGGCTGTGCCGCCTGCAGCTGCTGCTCTCTCAGCCAGTCAATAACCATGATATGTGTGTGGAAAGAGATGGCAGAAGAGCAGCCTGCCGCCCTGTGGGGCCGAGCAGAAGATCGTTCCAGGTTGTAAAAGATGATGTGTTGCTGCTGTCTGAGTGTGGCTCAGAATCACGTTCGGTGATGAAGACGACAACGAAGAAACAAACATGATCCGTCCCTCAAGAGACGCTTGGGACTCGGACATTATTTCCTGTTTCTGATATTCACTACCTGAGCTGTGTCTCAGTTCAGGGGTCGACGCTGTATTTAACCTTTCATCCCTAATGAACAACAGGAGGATCCTCCCCCGGCCCAAACTACCCCAGGATACGAGGGGACGGGCCCTTGGAAGAAGAACAGAGAAAAGAAGAAGAGGATAAAGTGGACGGTGGTGACGCACCTCGACGTTTGAGTCTGGACGAGCAGGTTCTGAGATGTTTGGAAACGCTCACAGCTTCTTGCTGATTGGTTCTTTTCTGTAACAACGTAGCCTTCACTGATCACGTGACAGGAGGAGGCAGAGGCTTCAGCCTCAGCTTCCAGAGTAGAAACAACTCGGAGAATTAAAGCGTTACTGACGCTGTTGTCTTTGAATGTAGCTTGAAGCCTGTGCACAGGTAGTGCACGTGCCAGTCAAACCTTCTCTCCAGCAGCTGAAGTCATTTCACAACAGCTTAAAGCTCATCACAGCTCAGAGCGGCTCCCAGCAGGAGGTCCGTCTGAAGTGAGAGACGCTCTGAGAGGAGGAGGAGGAGGCGTCAGCAGGAGGCGTGACGGACGCATGTCAAGCAACGGATCAAAGTGTGTGTGTGTGTGTGTGTGTGTGTGTGTGTGTGTGTGTGTGTCAGACACGTTGATAAAACACCACGTCCTGTATTTGTTGCCTTGAGCGCTGGGCGTGTCTGCACCTTCACCCGCTGATGACCACGACGCTTCGGGGCAGCGACTCCACATGACCTCATCCCATCAGCGTCCATCAGCCTCCGGGCGGCGGCGGAGAAACGACCACGTGACCAGAGGGGAACAGGTCCATCCGCTTGTGAAGAACTGGGTTCAAAAGGGTTGTAAATAAAGTTTATTGTTTTACTGTTATTATTACATGAAGTATGAAGAACGTATGAGTGTGTGTGTGTGTGTGTGTGTGTGTGTATGTGTGTGTGTTTGGGTGACTCATGGTGTGTGTGTGTGTATGTGTGTGTGTTTGGGTGACTCATGGTGTGTGTGTGTGTGTGTGTGAATGTGTGATGTATGTTTGTGTGTGGTGTGTGAATGTCTTGTATGTGTGTGTGTGTGTGTTTGTGTGTGTATGAGTGTGTGTGTTTGTGTTTGGGTGACTCATGGTGTGTGTGTGCGTGTGTGTGTGAATGTGATGTGTGTGTGTTTGTGTGAATGTGATGTATGTGTTTGTGTGTTTGTGTGAGTGAGTGTGTGTGTTTGTGTGTTTGGGTGACTCATGGTGTGTGTGTGTGAATGTGATGTATGTGTGTGTGTGTGTGTGTGTGTGTGTGTGTGTGTGTGTGTGTGTGTGTGTGTGTGTCTGTGTGTGTGTGTGTGCACTTAGTGCTTGTTAGGACGAGGAAAGTGCAGCATGAATTCATCTCCTCACCATTAACGGGTCGTTGGCGTTGGAGTCAAACATGGATCTTTGGGCACAGATCATGTGACCTGGTACAGATCATGTGACCTGGTACAGATCATGTGACCTAGGATTTCAATAATTTCAATAATTGTGATGCACGTCGTGTGTTTATCAGTTTATTTAAAGCTTTGGGTTTAAAGTTTATTTCGGGCCTGGACAGTTCACTCCGGGGACTGGACGCCACGCTCGGCGCCGACACCTCCCTCCTCCTTCCTCCCCCTCTCATCCTCCTCTCCTCTCCTCTCCTCCTCTCCTCCTCCCCTCTCATCCTCCTCTCCTCCTCTCCTCCCTCCTCTCATCCTCCTCTCCCTCTCCTCCTCTCCTCTCCTCCTCTCCTCTCATCCTCCTCTCCTCTCCTCTCCTCCTCTCCTCTCCTCCTCTCCTCCCCTCCCCTCTCCTCCTCCCCTCTCATCCTCCTCTCTCATCCTCCTCTCCTCTCCTCCTCTCCTCTCCTCCTCCCCTCTCATCCTCCTCTCCTCTCCTCTCCTCTCCTCCTCCCCTCTCTCCCCTCTCCTCTCCTCAATGGAGGCAGCTGCTATGAAAAGTGGCCACCGGCTGAAGATGTGATGTGAATTCACATTCACAGGACGTCAGTGTTCACCTTGGTGGAGCTTTAAAAGAGAGGGGGGGGAGAAAAAAGTTAAATACATTTGTTTGTGCAGAAAAATCCTTTTAAGTAGAAAAGCTTTAGAAAAGTTTCCCTCGACTTAGTTCAAGTATTTAAGAGGGAAAGAGCCTGCTGCTGATTTCATCATCATATGTTTAAATATGTGATTGTTACAAAGTCCATGTTTCTAAAGATGAGTCTGTCGACCCAGAGACGAGCCAGTGAGCCTGAAGGTGCTGATGCTGCTAGTGAAACCATCGTGACGTTACCATGGCAACCACACGAAGCGCTTCATTCAAACAGAAAGACTACTACCCCCCCACCTGACAACACGCCCTCGTCAGACGCCGTCTACAAACCAATCAGAGTCAAGTATAGGTAGACTCCGCCCACGTAGGTGATGTCAAACAAACTTCTTTCGTCCCTAAACTACAAGGTGAAACCCGAACAGATCAAAGGACACATGGATCAAACATGAAGCTCGTTCAGACGCTCAGCGGGACAGCAGGTCTCAGATCAGTGGTTACCGTCGGTTACAGATAAACTGTGACGTTCAGAAAGATGTGTCCTCTGACTGAGTGAGGGAAACAGGAAATCAGTGTCAGTGTCACGATGTCGTTCCTGCTGCCGTCACCACCACAGAGTGTGACATCACTGCCCCCCCCCACGCCTGTACTAACTGTACATACTTTGAATTGTAAACATCTTATCGTCCAGACTGCAAATCTTTTTCTTGAGTTTACAACATATTGCACATTGTATTTCATTTTGTTTCCTCTTTTGATATTTTTGATATTTATATTAAATCTGATTCTAACTTTGGATCATGAGCTGAAGTTTTTCTCTTCAGACTCTAAAGTTCATCTTAGTTTCATCTGTCAGAAGAATCTTGTTCTGGAGCTGAGTGTTAATCCTCTGTGTGTGTGTGTGTGTGTGTGTGTGTGTGTGTGTGTGTGTGTGTGTGTGTGTGTGTGTGTGTGTGTGTGTGTGTGTGATTTATCTCTGTATTCTGATCTTTGATTCTTTGAACCTTTTCAAACCTAAAACCTTTGTTTTAAAATAACGACCTCGACTGGAGAAGAAATAAAATCCATTTCTTCCTTTCACGTTTCGAGGTCGTTTCTCTGTGATTTAGCTGAGGAGGTTCACGGTGTTGAAA
>NC_061494.1:24395170-24467670 GCF_022539355.2 Hippoglossus stenolepis | reverse complement strand
CTCACGGTGTCTGTGACGTAGATTATGGTTCATATTGTTTTGGAAGGAATTCCTCTGAGTTTAACGTGTGAAGGCTTTGTTTTAATGAAATGACAGTGAGCTCAGTGTCAACAGAAATATTATTTTCATATTCGCAGCAGCTCAAACACTAAATTTCTGCCACAATGACAGTTTCTAAATAACACAGTGAATCCTGGGACTTTTCATCTGCCACACAAACAGATATTTATCAACAGAGCCAAAGGACGACCGCTCTACCCCCTCAGCCAGCCGCCCACATCAGATGGACTCATCAGTCCACAGCACTTCTGTTGACACGGCCACTGAACTCAAATACCAAAATCATAACGGCTAAAAACTGTAACAACGATTTTCTGGGACAGCGGCGACGTCTCCTCTGAGGCCCGAGGACGGTCAATAAATCGTTAGGAACTCATCTGCAGAGCGGAGAGACGAGGCTTCAGGAGGAGAGCGATGAGGTTTCAGGAGGAGAAGGTTAGAACATGAAGACATGTGAGCAGAGCGGAGGTGAAAACGACTGCGTGGAGAGAGTGAGAGGTGAAGCACTTCATTTACTCATGTGTCTTCAAGTTGTGGCCGACACTCTTCTCTCTCTGAGCGGAATCCAACGGTGCAGCGCGAGATGACGACGATAATATAAAGAAAATCACTGCAGCGCCGACAGATGTCAAACACATCAGAGGAGAAGAAGAAGGACGAAGCTGCTCAATGTCCCAGTGTCACATGGAGGAAATGTGAGTGATGCAAGATCTTTTTAACCATTAAATCTAAATTATTGTTTTTCTGTGAACTATCCCAGTTTGTGGGAAAACTATCATTAAAAAACTTATTTGCACCATTACATGAAAACAAAGATAAACCTGTCATGAAGCAGTGAAGCTTTAAGTTTGACAAAGTAAAGAAAGTTTGAACATTTTCGAAGAGAAGAAAAGGGAATTATTCATTTGTGTGATGGGAATGTTTCCGTCATGTAAATGAAATGGTTTCCTCCAGTGAATAAAGTGATGCTCGGGGAATCGTTTGTTAATCATCTTTCATAAAGTTGTGGCGATGAAATAATCCCACAGGAAACTGTTGTGTGAAAGAGATCTGCGCTCATCATTATTACATTTCATCTACATGTAAATGTTGTGGTTGTACAAGACAAGTGATTCCAGCAGCGACTCCACACTCCGGAGCAGCGTAATCATATTCCACACTTGGACCCAGTTAGCTGCTGAAGTGTCTGAGTCCCAACAACATCCAGGAGCATCGTGGCTCCACCTCAGAGGAGCAGTTACAGCTCGATTGGAAATTCCCCAGAAGACAGAACAAACACAAAGCTCTAATATAATAATATAATCTTTTATAAAACTCTCTGGTCAATAGACACCCCCCCCCACTGTTGGAGGTTAAACATTCAGACGTCCTGGTGAAGGACGACTCATCTGACCCTGTCACTGCTTCCTGTTGGTGACAGCCGACTTCCTGCGTTCACGTCAAACTAAAGCTCATCAACCTGTTTACTGATTTTATTCCCTCGGATCTAAATTCAGATTTCACTTCAATAAACACCGAGTCTCTGTGACTGAAGCTCTGCGTGTCTCAGACCTTTTCCTGCATCTCGATGCGAAATAAGAATCATCTGAGCACGCTCAGCGTTTTCATGCCATAGAGCATGATGGGATATTAACTGCTTCACGCATGTCTCAGAAAACCGTGACGAGCTCCCATTTCAAAAGCTCCTTCAAATGTGTGAAGGTCACTCATGCATTTAAACTCCAACAACGTATCCACCTATAACCAGCAGATAAATGTCAAATATGGTGAAAGTTCTGCTATTTTTACTGAAAGATATTTGTCATGGTAAAATAGGAAAGGAGTAACAATGTTGTGGGATTATTGTGATGGCAGCTTATATGTAATATAGCACTGTTCAGTGTCCTGGGAGCTATTCTCCTGAAAGTGCAGAAATATAAACACTTCCCTAAACATCATGGGCTCCAGTGTTTAATGAGCACAACAGAAACAGTCCTTCACGTTCTAACATGAAATCTCTTCCTGACCGAGCAGACCACTTCATCTCTTTGTATTGAGTCCGACAGGCTTCACCACGAGGTTCAGACACATCGTGGAGGAGATTTGTTTTGGAGGTTGAATACTGGAGGGAATCTGACATTGCAACCTGATGTGAGAGGAGCGTCTTCAAGCATCCGTCACACTTTGCTTCGTGGCATGGAAACGAGTGAATGCTCCAACAAGCAACCCGTGTAAACATCCTCATGGTGCGATGCCTCACTCTGATTATTGGCTATAATCAAATTATGTGCATGTTAATAGTCTCCCACTCAGGAGAGCCACAGCGTATCTTTCCACTGATACAGGGAACGTTGGAGTGAGACAGTTTCCTGCTTCCTCACTTTCTCATTCAGCCTCGTGTCTCCTGTTGGACAACAGCCAATGAAGAGACAGAAGGTGAAAGAGGACGACTGCTCAGTGTCGCCTCGCTCATTACTTTCTCATTTGGCTCGAAGCCTCATCGTCAAAATCTCTGTTCATGTTTACACTTCTGCTGCCGCCAACTGGAACGGAAAGCATCAGGAACCAAGATTAACAAGTGAAAACTAAGCTACCTCGTTCAATGATGATGGAGAATGTGATGAGGAATTTTTGTTTGAAGGATGAAAACATCAAGTTGTTTAATAGAATAAAAAAATGTACCTCACGTGCTGGTCGTCGTTTACTCCTCCTGAAAATGTGAGACTTAAGAAAAGAAACAACTTGGTTAAAGGGCGGACTGAGCGTCGTCTACATTTCAACAATGTAATTACAAAGCTCTTATGCAAAACCATTAAGAGCAATTGAAGAGGAAATGTAAAGCATTTTGAAGACAGCAGACATCAATATAAAGACAGTGACAGGCCTCAGACACACAAACGCGTCGCCTCACAGGATTCAGTTTCTCTCAGCATTTGCCTGAAAGCTGCTGTTTTTTAAAATTAAATCTCTATAAAGAATCTTTTTTGTTTTCCAAAGATCTTTTATTCGTTTTAACTGTTGTCTCAGGTGTTGTGTTGCAATAAAGCCAATTGTCTGTACTGCTGAGCTTTGACAGAGAGAAAACTCTCTGGAACAAAGCAAAAACACAAAGGTCAGAACTTCTTTTCCGTTGCTCTGTTGGGAACCGAAGTTCTGCACTAATATAAATGACAGTTCAAGACACAGGAGACGAGCAGAGTCCCTGTTCTACTCATTCACTACGGGTTAATGTAACTTACATAAACAAAACACTTCAACTAAAGCTCTTTAAACAGATTAACGTTCCTCATGGAACTCAGACAATTAAACAAACCTAACATTTCTATTCACAAACACAATCAGCACCGACTCAGTGAGCTACTGGAAATCCAGCACGTAGACGGAGCAAGTTAACAGCTGGTTTAATTCATACAGATGTTTCTCTGTGAGTTTACCATGTTTGAGGTGTGATCTCTTTACTGACCTGGAAACAGTTGTGAAGACTTGTTTCCGTTACGAGTCTGAACGATGAATTCACAGCTAATTAATGCCCCTTAATAACATAAGAAGGGTAGGACTTCCCTGATCAGGACAAAGCAATGCATTAACATGCTCAGGTTCAGTTAATCTGATTTTGATCTACACCAATCTGGTGCATGACCTCGCTGGACCAACAGAAATCCATGGTAACGAGACCTTAAGATCTAAAAAGTTCAGGCTTTTAAGGACCCGTAGAAACTCTGGATTAACCTTATTAATATAAGAACCAAATACATTATGTATAATTATAAGCATCACGTTACAGCCTAAAGTCTTTCAGGTTCCCTGTGAACATGCGAGTTCTGCTCGTTAGTTTGTCCACATTCTGTGTTTGTCCCAAACGATTCAGAGCCCGACTCAGTTTAATGTTTCATGTTATTTTAAAAGGCAGCATTAAAGGTTTACACAGTTCAGACTCCTGGGCTGATGTAAAAAGCCCCGGGTGTCACTGTGGGTGACGGCGTCTCTTTATCCGGGTCCGTCGGGCCCCTCGTGGCCCCCCACACCCCCGCAGCATTCATGTTTAATGTTAAAAACCAATAGGCCTCCTCATGTGTGTTATGACTGGTATATAGTTTGTGTTGTTCACAGAGGGGAGGACATTAATATGAATGTGTTGACATCCGTGTGCGTCTATAAACATGTAGACGCCATGATAAAGTCCCAAGGAACAAGTGAAAGAAGAGAATAGGTTTAAAATGGGATCTTTGTTGAAGGATCACAGGCTGAAGTGATGATAGTTAAGATCTGAGTCTCTTAAATGATGCTTCAGTAGAAAGTGTTTACTGAGAAATACAGTTTTATATTTGCTGATTCTGAAATGCAGCTTGATGGAGTTCCAGGAGCCGTTGGTGCAGGTGTGAGCTCGACTGAGTCACGTTCTAGTTTTCGGTCTTATTTTGTCATTTGTCTGAACAAACCCTTTAATGTTGTGGATGTAAATTCACGTCTCCTCCCTTTGATTACACATTAGCTTTTATGATTGGTGCATTTTTATGCTTTGTTTATTCCTGTAATTACATTGAATGAATGTGAATATAATGTGATATACAAATTACCTCCCTCCAAGATCCTGACGAGCGAGGGAGTGAGACTCCATGATGTAGAAACGCCCTCTGCAGAAAGAACTGCAGATCTCTGACTCCGAAGCTTAATGGAATAAACTAGTATCTACTATAGTAACTTCATAAGAAATCAATATTATTCATAAAAGATCGATAAAACTAAAACTCCATATTCAGTTGAATCTACATCACTCACACTGTCGCACCTCTACGTTCACACAACGGTTCCACAAAGTTTTTACCGTCCACTTAGACAGTTTCAGCTGTAGTTGTGGCATCAATGCAGTTCTGTCACTCACACGACAACCTGTCTGTCACTCTTTGGTCTGTGTACCTGTCACTCATATTCTGATGGTGAGAGTGACCTTTGTGCACGTGAGCCCGTGAGCAACGTGCACGTGAGCCCGTGAGCAACGTTATCACCATAGATTGATGATTCTGTGGGAAACGCTGCGACGAGTATGTCTGCTCTGCTCTGATTGGCTGTTGTTTGTCTGGATATCTAGTGATAGATATTTATTCTGTCGTTGAGTTCGTACAAAGCGATTGCCGACTCCGATCTGGGGCTTTTGTCAGATATGTCCAAATTTTGTGGAGTGGAAAACCGGGCTAAGAATTGTGTTTTGTGAATTAGGTGTAAGAAACAGAGAAACCTCCAATCAAACAGAAACTCAGGTTGGATTTGCTAATAGAACATTTACATATTCAGTGGACAGAGAGTCATTCATGTGAGTAATGTTTTCATCCATAGGATCAACATTCACTCTCCTTTTAGCTCTGGTTTGGTCTCCTCCTGTTTCTACTGCTCTGTCAATGGTTGGCAGTGTAAGTTCAGTTTGTATTCTCCAGTGATGAGACTGAGTTTTGTGTTGGAACTGGGAAGCCTCTGTTAAGTATCACCTGCATCACGGTGGTTCAGGGCAAACGGCCAACATGTCTGCAGACGTTTGCTTTACTGCAGGTTGACTTTAAATGAGTATGAATATGTGCTGGAGTGTGAACAAGTTGATTAGTACATCCTGTTAATGGCACACTGCCCCGTGTGAGAGTTAATAATTACAGGCTGTATCTTCTCCTGACACTACGACAAGTCTCTGTGTTTCCAATGCTGCAGGAAGTCCTTTCATTTCAGAGTTTGTGCGATAAAGTGGAGACGTCATGTTAGTGATGTGCACGTTAAGCACAAGCTGTTAGATCTGAAGTGTCTCAGCAGCAGCGTCACCAGTGTCAGACTCTTCTGCTCCCATCCAGCCGTCCTACACACAATCCCTCCTCTTTCATCTTGCCTCCACCAAACGCCCCCCCGCCCAGCTCTGCTCGCCACTTTTATCTTCCTCCTCTCTCCCCTTCTCCTCTCCTGCGCTCCACTGCAGTTTTCCCTCCCTCTGCTCTTCCTCTCCATCTCGTCTTCCTCCCTGGCTGGCGTCTCTAACCTCAAACCCTCAACCAGTGTATTCTTTCTGCGCTGCCTCCACCTCCCTCTGAACTCTTCTTCCTCAATTTATTATGGTCCATTTCTCTCTGGGTTTAAAACTCCCCTTCCCCTGTTTGGTCTCAACCACTTCTCTCTCTCTCCTTTCCTCCTGTCGGGCTCTAAAGCTTCTTCTGTCTGCTTGTTTGGCCTGATACTGTAGATCACAGGGTCATTTACTGAATGTGTTGACATTCTCGGTTCAAACCTCCTCCTCTATCTTTCTTTTTTCCTTTGTTAAGATAAGGTTGAATTCTTTGCTTTCCAGGTGGAAACTGGGTCATTGCAGTAGCATCAATGGAACGAGATAAAGAACAAAGTGTCTATGATGCTGAATGGCTTTGTTAAGAAAGAAAATGTGCCTCCACATTTTAGAGCCTCAAGTGGATAAATCTTCAAACACATGGGCTTTTATATTCTAACGATTTTCATGTAATTGTTGTGCAGCTTTGGAAAGGAATGAAAAACATCTTTCAACCCTCAGAACCTGTGAGCCTCCCATCATCCCCTCTCAGTCTGCTGTTTAGAAGAGATGTGCTCGTGTTCATAAATGTTGACTGAAGTGCCCCAGATCCCCCGACGTGATGTAACGTCACGTCGGTTTGAATCTGCATTACGAGCGGCTTCCCCAGCAAACACACAGCTACGTCTTTTCAGCTCCCTCCTCCGGTCCTGTTCTTTGGAACCGAGCTCAGTCAGCAGAACAGCAGTCATTAGTGGAATTACTTCACCCCCGTAAATACTCCCACTGCTGGTATCGAAAAAGGAAATGTTGCCACAGCAGCAGAGCACAAGAAGACAGCCTAGTGACACTGGAGGAGGACATGAGGTCTACTATGTTCCAGCTAAGGAGCTTTAGTGAGCGTCTGGCTGTGAACACGTCTCCACAGTTCTTACGACTCCAGCTCTACGTCATGAGACTTTTCTGCAATTCTGTCAAACATGTTTGACAGAATTGTTTTAATCGCTGTACGTTTGAAATTTTCCTCTGATCCAGTAAAAATGACAGAATCACTCTTTGCATATCAAGCGACTCGTTCTGATCCTACAATTTCTGAACGTCTCTCCCGTTCAACCTTTAAGTTCTTCTCCTGTCTTTGATTAAACTCATCTGTGTTCCTCTCAATTACATGTTTCAAAGTTTCCTCCTTCATGCTCTTAAAACGTCTGGATGTGACTCATGTATTATTCACAGATCTATGAAAATTAAACGATTTCTCCGCCTTCACCCCCCCTCGCCTGCAGCTCCGACGCTTCATCAAACACACAGAACAAGGTTTGTTTAATACACTAAACAATGATGAGTATTTCAGGCAGACATGTTGGAACAAGACACTGACTCTGAAGACAAAGAGGAAGGCTCTAAACTTTGACTTTTTGTGAACAGAAACCTGTTCCACGTCAAGGAGTTCAGAGGTTTTATCTCAACACTGGTATCTTCTTTCTTCCACTTCTGCTTTTATCCATAAACACTTTAGAGCAACATGTCTAAAGTTGCTGCATCACAAAGTTTCCAAATAGCTTTCCTCCAAACCATCTTCATCTTTTATTCAGAAAGGTTCACTCTGTGTGGAACGAAGAGGACTGTGGTCCAGTCATCTGGGAAACTGATGTGTCTCTACAGGCCGTTATTACACTTTAGGTTATTTTCAGTTACAGAAACACCAAAGCAACCTGAGATGACTGCTGCAGACTCACATCCTTCTCCATTCATACAATGTGCACACCAGTGCTGTTAGTCTTTTTCAGTCAAACCTAAACTGACATGTTGTGTAGCTTCTCTATTCTGAGATCTGCTAACTTAAAAGCTGCCAATGAAAACCTTGTCTCCATGTTAAACTGTTTGCAGCACAGATCACTGACACCACATCAGTCCAGACCTGCTGTGCTCATCATGTTCATCTCAACACGAGACGCAGTGTCCTTCATTTGTCCTTCTGCGTCACATTGTCTCCTGCAGCGACGCTCGTGTTGCTATTAAAAGTATCTTTATCAGGAGTTAACGTAAAACACTGAGCACGTGTGAATTTGAATTACTGACATCAGGCATTTTCATGCCTCAGCACTCGGAATATATCAGCACCTTCTAAAAAGATGCAGCCACCTGGGATCAGGAGGAGAGGAGAGAAAGTCAGTGTTTACCAGGTGAGCAACAAGCTGCAGTGAAGATAGTCTTCAGCTACATGTGGAACAGTGGAGTGAGAAGCTTCACTGATCATTACACCAACAGCACAGAGCACAATGAAAGAGGCAGCAGGAAAACACCCACTGGTTCTTAAGCCTCGTCTACGGGTTTGATTCCTCGTTCTTCATATTTTAATTCATAAAGTCAATGGGAAGAAAAAAACGACCAAACCTATTATTGCCCGTTAACAGAAATCTAACTTTTGGCATTTGTTCAGATCTTCAGATCTTCCAGCCGGGCGAAGCAAAGTCAAGCACAGAATGAAACCGTTTCCTCTGCAGAGAAGCTCTTCCTACCACATATCCACCATTATAATGTCAACGCACCTCATTAAGTCCAACCCCTTTGAAACATTAGCCTGTAGCAGTGACATTGAGCTGGAGTCCCCGCCCTGTGGTTGTAACAAAGATCACTGGGAGAGTCGTCAGGAGCGTTCACCTTCACAGGAAGTGACACGTGCTCGACCTTGTGTTTGTGTGTTTGAGGTGTGGTGGGTACATGCATGTGTTTGTGTGTTTGAGGTGTGGTGGGTACATGCATGTGTTTGTGTGTTTGAGGTGTGGTGGGTACATGTATGTGTTTGTGTGTTTGAGGTGGTGGGTACATGCATGTGTTTGTGTGTTTGTGTGTTTGAGGTGTGGTGGCATGCATGTGTTTGTGTGTTTGAGGTGTGGTACATGTATGTGTTTGTGTGTTTGAGGTGTGGTGGTACATGTATGTGTTTGTGTGTTTGAGGTGGGTACATGTATGTGTTTGTGTGTTTGAGGTGTGGTGGGCATGTCATGTGTTTGTGTGTTTGAGGTGTGGTGGGTACATGTATGTGTTTGTGTGTTTGAGGTGTGGTGGGTACATGCATGTGTTTGTGTGTTTGTGTGTTTGAGGTGTGGTGGGTACATGTATGTGTTTGTGTGTTTGAGGTGTGGTGGGTACATGCATGTGTTTGTGTGTTTGAGGTGTGGTGGGTACATGTATGTGTTTGTGTGTTTGAGGTGTGGTGGGTACATGTATGTGTTTGTGTGTTTGAGGTGTGGTGGGTACATGTATGTGTTTGTGTGTTTGAGGTGTGGTGGGTACATGCATGTGTTTGTGTGTTTGAGGTGTGGTGGGTACATGTATGTGTGCAGTGTGTTTGAGGTGTGGTGGACATGTATGTGTTTGTGTGTTTGAGGTGTGGTGGGTACATGCATGTGTTTGTGTGTTTGTGTGTTTGAGGTGTGGTGGGTACATGTATGTGTTTGTGTGTTTGAGGTGTGGTGGGTACATGTATGTGTTTGTGTGTTTGAGGTGTGGTGGGTACATGTATGTGTTTGTGTGTTTGAGGTGTGGTGGGTACATGTATGTGTTTGTGTGTTTGAGGTGTGGTGGGTACATGTATGTGTTTGTGTGTTTGAGGTGTGGTGGGTACATGTATGTGTGCAGTGTGTTTGAGGTGTGGTGGGTACATGCATGTGTTTGTGTGTTTGAGGTGTGGTGGGTACATGTATGTGTTTGTGTGTTTGAGGTGTGGTGGGTACATGTATGTGTTTGTGTGTTTGAGGTGTGGTGGGTACATGTATGTGTCAGTGTGTTTGAGGTGTGGTGGGTACATGCATGTGTTTGTGTGTTTGAGGTGTGGTGGGTACATGTATGTGTTTGTGTGTTTGAGGTGTGGTGGGTACATGTATGTGTGCAGTGTCTTTACTCTCTGTAGGAATAAAACGAGGTTTCATGTTTATTCCACTTAAACTGAGCAAGTTATTTCTTCAGCCATGTTTTTACTATAAATGTTTATGACACAAACTGACAGGCATTAGTTTTATTAATATTTATTAGAAGGGCAACATTTATAGTAAAGTGTGGAGCCTTGTACCAAAGTACACATTTAATAATAAATTCATTATTATTTATTTACTGTATCATGCATGTAATATGTACAAATATATTGTAGGTTGTGTGTTTGATGTATGTGTGTATGTTACATTGGTTGTTTGTGTAGATGTGTCTCCATGAGCGTGTGTGTCACAGCTCTGGGAAACAAATGTAACAGAGGCATCAGCCCACTTCACTCGCATCAGTGGAAACAAACCAATGTACACGAGTGCAGCTCCTCACTGCATTTAATGTAATCCCAGTGAGACGCTGCCCCGAGAACGACCTTTAACCTGCAGCTCCACTTTTCTACACGTTTCACTGCCGTCGCTGTTCTGAGATCAGTTTTCACAGAACGTCTGTAGTATAAAGCTGGGTGAGAACTCAGATGTTGTCACTTGTTGACCTAGTTCCTTGTGCTCAAACATTCGCAACAAACTGTCTTCATCTCTTCTGGAGACTGGTGACAGTCGTAGTTCAAAATAGATTCAATTTCACCGTCTCCGCAGAAAATGCGTGAAAACGTCTGAAAATAAAACCTCATCTCTGAGTCGTTATTTCGAGGCTGTAAATCCACGAAGAGCAAAACATAAGGATGTTTAGGACCCTCACTGAAGAGTTTGTTAATAGTTTGAATCACTTGGTCGCTGATGTGTGATGGTTCTTACCTTCTCCATCTCTCCGCTCTTTCTCTTTCGTGCCGAGCGGGTGATTTTGACGGTGACAGCGCTCTCCTCTCCCTGGCGCCTCAGGGCCATGCGGTTGGGCTGCAGAGGGCTGAAGGAGATCTCCAGCTCTGGCCGAGGGAAGCGGCTCGTCCGTCCGTTTTCCGTGGAGATCTCAGACGAATCGAGAACAGATGGGAAGCCAGTGGAGCCCTGCGACGCACACACACACACACACACGCACACACACACACACACACACAGGTCAGGGGTCGCTTCATGGTCACCTGAGTGTGAAGTTTCTTTGTGTGATGGTACAAACCGGTCCGTCTGTTACAAGCTATAAAGTGTCAGTCAATGTGAAAGTTTCTTCACCTGAGTGAAAACATTCAGTCTTTCAAATGTAACCGTGCACTCGTCACCTCTGGGAGTCTTGTAAAGTGTGTGTTTGTGTGTGAAAGATAAAAACAGATTCTGTAGGAGCAACATGATATCAGTCAATCAGGAAATAGATTTTAAGTACAGATGAAATTACCCAAATCCAATCACAATGTTTTGTTTTTAACATTTGAGTTAAATATAAAGATATAAAACACTGAAGACAATTCAAACCTTCAGACTCAAACTTGTGTTGCATTTTGATTCATGAATAAATGTCTGAACCTACTTGGCTGCTCACTGACGCTCTGGTGTCCATCCGTCCTTCTGACTTCCTGCTGAGAGTTTCACTCTGGGGTTTCCCTGCCAGTGTAGCAGGGCTCTCGCTGCTTTTATCCTGTCATAGAAAGAACAGGAAATAGATGTTTATGTAAATGATGAGAATAAAATCCATATATCATGTTGATAAATTGAATGTGTTGATGCTGCTCTCGTCTGTCCAGTGGAAGCTTAGCGTCTGTGTGTGATTATTTCAGACTGACGACAACATGAAACACAACACACATCACAGTCCTGTGTTGTTCTGTGGAGTTCCTCCTGTTTCTCTCACTCCGATGCCGTTAAATCCACAACACAAGGTCAGAACAAGGTCAAAACAAACAATCAAGTCAACATCCACAAGAAACCAAAGATCTTTGTTGTTGTAAATCTCTGCCATGTAGCCGATGACGCGGCGGACAGAGACATTTATATAGAAACAAAGTGAGTCTTCTCTTCAGACTGACCTGAGTGACCGTGTCCACCTGACGGACAGTGGACGCTTCCAGCTCCTCCTTCAGGTGGAGCTGGATGTCGGCCTCCCTCACACACAGATCCGCCTGCTGCTCTGCCACGTCGACACCACCATCATCAACACCCTCACCACCCTGCAACAGGAAGTTCATGGTTTCTTGGGATTTGTTTTCTGTCAGTGACATTTCTCTCAACCTTCTATTTTATGGTTTCCACCAGGAAAGTTGTAGCTTCTCACTCATCTCCCTCCTCAGTATGTTCTGTCTGTGATCACCTTTGTTACACTGACCTCTGGTGGCGGCTGTGTGGATTTGTGCCGTAGCTCTTGGATGAGTTTGTCTTTCTCTGCCTGACTGGAGAGAAGTTTCTGGAGCTGAACCTCCAAAGCTGCAACCAGAGTGTCCCTCTCCTTCCTCCATGTCTCCATGGTCTGATCCTTCTCTGTCAGCTGGGACGACAGCGCCTCCTTGGGGAGAGAGAGGAGGGGGGGTAGTTTAGTGCTAAGTAAAAACTGAAAAACAACATCAGGCTCCTGTCAGATTAGACCCGTCAGGTAACAAAGAGCTGGAGCTGAACACAGATGAGACACACGTTTCTTACCATCTGGCTCTGCTGGCGAGCGTAACGTTCTCTGTCTTCAGCAAACTTCCTCATTTCCCGGTTCCTCTTGTCCTCGGCCTCTTTAGCTTGGCCAATCAGAGAGAGCTTCTCCTCCAGCCACTTCTTGCGTTCGGCCTGGTGTTTGTCTGTACACAGCTGTAAACAACAGTGTTATTTCATTCATTTTCTAAGCATTTATTTAAACTTTGTGAATTAAAATCAATAAAAAGGATGGAGCGGCTGTAAGAGCAGCTACAGATCTGATAACGCACAGCAGGGACCTACAAGTACTGTAAATACTATTCACTGTCAATAATCCTGTTTGGTTTCAATCACTTCCATCACTTTGTATTTGAGTGAAAACATCTCTGCTCCTACCCTCTAACACAACATATATGTATATATTTCCCATCATTACTTTAAGTTTTTCCTGAGCCTGTGCAGCTTCCTGTTCGGCCTGTCTGACGTCATGTGACGAGCTGTCGACCCGACACGGTGCGTCGGCTCCACCGTCCTGTTGCAACAACATCGCCTTCAGTTTTTCCACTTCTGAAATGTGAAAAACAGTTATTGATTTACATTGCAAAGTAGAGCGTGAATATTTGAATTATAAAGTTTTGTGAGGACAGATTAGTTGTCTTTGATTCAAAGCAGATGATGCCTCCACATATACTATAAATCCAGATATTTAAGGCAATTTTTAGCTAATTGTTTAAGCTAAAATTTACAAGGAATCTGACTTTTTTTCAGTTCAATTTACAAGACGATTGCACCGGTACATTGTTTTTCACTTTCTCTCCCCGATTATTCAGGCCCTGTGTCTTCTTACCGTCGGACAGTTCCTGGATGAGGTTCAGCTTCTGCTCCAGGACGTCCTCCATCTGCGCCTGGGTCTCCTCCTGCTCCGTCAGAGCCAAACGCATGTCCTCCATCACTCGCTCTTTGGCTTCAAGCTCTGCAGATCAACAAAACACACAGAAAAGAACCAGAGTGTGTTTTCAGCTTTAAACTATATTACATGATTGTTCTCATGAATATCACATGTATTTCCACATTCATAAAAAACATTGATCTGCGCGCACACACGCGCACACCACACACACACACACACACCTTTACAGGACTTCTGGTAGAGCGTGTGGTCAGACTTTGTGTCACATGACTGTTCCTGAAGAGAGGAGGAGGAGGAGGAGGAGGAGGAGGAGGAGGAGGAGATGGAGACGACATGAGAACATTTAAAAACCAGTGTGAAGACCAAGACAAATTAAATCCACTGGATCATTTAATGTCTCAGCCAGAAGAGGGCGCTGTTGTTTTCTTGGTAGATAATCTCATAAATGTTTTACCAGTTTGAGTTGGTGGATGGTTCTGTCTCTGTTGGCCACATCCGACTGAAGCTGCTTCTTGGTTTTCTCCGTGTCCGTCAGCTTCTGTCTCGAAACCTTCACCTCTTCCCTCATCGCAGAAATCTTCAGGAAAACCAAACAACATTCAGTCGTAAGTAAAAGTTGAAGCTACCTGCCGTTTCTATCTATTTACTTATTTTATTTACAGTGAAATGGTTTTAGGATGAGATCAGTTTTATGTTTCTTCGTCTTTTTCAAAACTAAAATGATGTTTTCAATTTTGTGGCAAATTTGGATAGACAAAGGTCTGTGATCTGAATTTAAATATTTTAAAATAGATAAAGCTTATTTTGAGTGAAAAGCCAAACTGCCTCCACACTAAGATAAAGACAGAAAGTCAAAAGTCAGCAGCTCTTATACATTTGTCTTTACAGAGTACACAGTAGTGGGCCGACCTCCTTCTGGACCTGCTGGACCTGCTTCTTGTAGTCAGCCAGCTTCTCTCTGAGATCTGACGTGTTGTCCTCTTTCCTCTGTAGCTCCAGGCCGAGGCTCTCCACCTTCTCTGAGTCCTGCTTAGCGTTTTCCTTCAGTCTGAGAAGGGACAAATGTCGGCGATAAAGAAACATTAAAGATGAAACTCCCCATCATGATCTCAACATCTATATTTAGTTAAACATCATCAGGTTGATCAGAGCATGTGGAAGTTGGGGTTTGATTAAATTACAAGTCAACTAAGCAAATGTCACCTGGAACTGAAGATGAGTTTTAGAAAACCAGGCTCAGAGTGGGGAGGAAACTCTCCTCTCTGTTCCAGTACAAATCAAAAATAACTTGTAAAGTGTAAATGTAGCAGAAGATAAACAACTACCTGTTGATCTCGCCGCCTTTCTTCTCCAGGTCCTCGTCTTTCTGAGCGATGGCCTCGTGAGCGACAGCCAGCAGCTCCCTGCGTCTCTCCACCTCCCTACGTCGAGCCTCCTGAACCGCCTGGATCTCCTCCTCCTCCCGCCGCTCCAGTGCCTCCTGCAGGCTCTTCTGCAGGGCTGTTACCTGAACCTCCTTTTCCAGCAGCTTCTTCTGCAGCTCTGCAGACGCCCTCTTCTCTGTCTGTCTGTCCATTTCAGTCGGCGTTGTCTCAGTCTCTGAAGAGGCGAGCGGAGCTTTGGTTTCGGAGGCAGACGCTTTAGCTTCTTCTATGTTGGAAAGCTTTTCTCTCAGGGCTGCCACCTCTGTCTGGAGTTCAGAGTTTAACCTCTTGACCTCTTCTTCAGAGCAGGAGGAACCTTTGACCTTTGACCTAGCCTCTTCCAGTTCGGCCTTGAGCAGCTCTGCAGTTTTCCCCTGTTCGCTGAACTTTAGCCTCAGATCATCTAAGACTTTGTCAGAAGTTTCTTGTTGTTCACTCAGTTTGCATTTCAGCTCCTCCAGCTGTATTCCTGAGGCCTGTCTTTGTTCGTCTACCTTTGCTCTGAGCTCGTGTCCGTCTTCTTTGGAGGAACGCTCTTGACATTCAAGCTTAGATCTCAGCTCATCCAGTGTCTGCTGTGACATCACTTCCTGCTCCTGAAGCTTCTTCCTCAGCTCTTCAACTTCGTGCTGTTGATGAAGCTTCTCGTTAAATTGCTCCAGCTGTTCTTTTACCTGTTGCAGCTCACGCTCCAGCTCAAGTGTTTGAATGCGCTTGTTCTCATTTTTCTCCTTCTCATCAGCCAGATTCTTCCTGAGCACTGACACCTCGTCTCTCAGCCGATCACCAACGCTGCCGGGCGACGCTGTGGAGGTCTGCAGCTCCAGCGTCAGGACGTGGATCTGAGAAGTCTTCACCTGGAGCTGCTTCGAGTGTTCATCCAGCTGGACTAACGCTTGATCTGCTCTCTCCCTCTCACTTGTCACCTGTAGTTATTTCAACAACAAAAAATTATGTCTTTTTGTTTTGGGATGAAAACCAACAAGTCACCTTTTGACGAGAAGATTCAGAGCATGAAGCATAAACACCAGTAAACGGAACAAATTCAACAGCGTCACAGTTTTAGTGTCTAACGACCTGAACTCTGTGCTGGAGTCCACTAATTAACTTGAAGTTTATGTTGAGTTTGTTTAAATGGTTCCAGAGTTTATGAGACACATATTTAAAAGTTCAACATTTTGCACACGTTGACCTGCACAACACGGGGGACACAAATGACTTAATGTGATTCAGTTCACACACACACACACACACACACACACACACACACACACCTGTTCAGTAAATGTGTGATGTTTCCAAAGTCAATGAGTAGTGATTTTTGCATTAATCGAGCAGCCCTATTTAAAACCAAACTTTACAGGAGGATAAGACCTCAGTGAATTATTTACAGTTTAATTTAAGTCAAAAGGTTAAACATTAAGTTCTGGCTCACCTGACGCTCCACGGCTTCCACTTTGGAAGTCAGGTCCATGACTTGCTGTTGTTGTGCGTCAACCTGCTGCTGCCTCTTCTCGCTCTCCTCTTCCAGTCTGCTCGTCTTCATCCTCTCTGTCTCCAGAAGAGAGCGAGCCTCCTCTACGACGCTCTTCTCTTTACTGAGAGCAGCGAGCGCCTCCTTCACTTCTGCAAGAGCTGCTATGGCTTCCTGTTTGTCTTTACTCTCTTTTTCGAGGGATGCCATCGCCTCATCTTTGCTTAGCTTCAGCTCGCCAACTGAGGCAATGGCGTCCTCCCTTGCTTTCCTCTCCTCCTCTAAAGAAGCCAGAGCCTCCTCTTTGCCCAAAGTCTGGTACTCCAGAGCAGATATGACATCTTCTCTGCCCTCCTTCTCCTTCTCCAGGGCTGCCAGCGCCTCCTAGGTGTCAGGAGGAAAGATGAATGAAACCGCATCAAATAGACTCAATTATTTGAAGAATGTCTGTTTTCAGGGACACAGTGAACTTAGCGTGTTATTTTAAAGGGCTGCTCATTAAAGGAATTTCACATGTAACTCATCAAAACAATTGGGCTTCATTACTGTCAAGCTGAGTCAGTTTTCCAGGTAACGACTTTTGACCTCAAGCGTTAAGTACAATAAAAGAAGATGAAAGGACGAACTTCCTAGTTTGGACAGAAAAGTGGATGCAGTATTTTCTTTGTTAACTTCTTGTTATCGAATGATTGATTCATTTGCACAAAGAACAAATTTACATCTCTCTCAGTAATTGTTTTATATTAGTGAGCGCAACACAAACTGACAGAACTGCAGAGCGAGGAGGAGACTTTTAGGAAATTCAAACCAAATAGACATAAAACCTGTTATAATCACTTAAAGGAGTCATATTGTTTTAATGAGTTATTACTGTAAAATGTTTTCATGCTCTAAAGTTCAGAAAACACGTCAATTTCCTCAGACTGTCCATTGCTCCTCTTTTCAGCCTCTGTCTCCAACACTTGGTTTTAGCTCCACTGCACAAGCTTGTGTCTCTATGCTCTCGCCCAAGGGGCCCGTGACCACATCCGTGACCACCTCAGTGACCACATCCGTGACACATCCGTGACCACCTCAGTGACCACATCCGTGACCACCTCCGTGACCACATCCGTGACCACCTCAGTGACCACCTCAGTGACCACATCCGTGACCCCTCAGTGACCACCTCAGTGACCACATCCGTGACCACCTCAGTGACCACATCCGTGACCACATCCGTGACCACATCAGTGACCACATCAGTGACCACATCAGTGACCACATCAGTGACCACATCGTGACCACATCCGTGACCACATCCGTGACCACATCCGTGACCACCTCAGTGACCACATCAGTGACCACCTCAGTGACCACATCCGTGACCACCTCAGTGACCACCTCAGTGACCACATCCGTGCCCTCAGTGACCACATCCGTGACCACATCCGTGACCACCTCAGTCATCCGTGACCACCTCAGTGACCACATCCGTGACCACCTCAGTGACCACATCCCGGACGTGACCACATCCGTGACCACATCCGTGACCACCTCAGTGACCACATCCGTGACCACATCAGTGACCACCTCAGTGACCACATCCGTGACCACATCAGTGACCCCCTCAGTGACCACCTCAGTGACCACATCAGATAATGAGTGAATTTAAATTTTAGGGTGAACTGTCCTGTTAATATATGTGTAAATCATCATCTTTAAACTTCTCTCCTGGTCAGGTCCACGGTTCTTACCTGCAGCTGCTCTCGCTCAGGTGAACTCTCCTTCTCGACTGCCGAGGAGCGGCCCTGTAAGCGCGTCTGTGCTGCCCTCTGCAGATCTTCCACTTGCTTCTCCAGCCGGGAAACCTCTGACGACTTCTCCTGGAGCTGAGAGAGGAGCGTCATTGTCTCCTCGTCCTCTTCGTTGGTTTCGCCTTGAAAATGAATGAATCCAACAGGAAGTAAGAAGCAGTGACATGTTGGTTTACAGCTGTCAATCACAGAAACACATGCTGCTGTTCATCACTTTAGTCTTGCAATACTGATCCAGTTATGGACCTTTCTAATGCAAAATATGACGTCTGTATATTCAATGTGCTGTTTAAGTGGTTGATGGACATTTTCTGGAGGTCATGTCTGAAAACATAGAGAGAAACTGATTCATCTGCATCTTTACCTTTGTGCTCATGCAGCTCCAACACCTTCCTCTGCAGCTCCTCCACGGCTCCCATTTCACCTGAGCCCAGACATTTACCTGCTGCCTCATTTACGTCGGTCAAGTCGGAGGAGTAGGGGTCAAGAGATTTGTCCTGCAGGAGGAAGGAAACGGCAGGGAGATGAACGAACATGTTGCAAGTACAGAATTCACAGTCACCTGAGTAGTGACGTACAAATTTCGTCTTGGGGAATAATGGAGGTGTCAAAAAGACATCAAATGAGCTGTATTTGCAAAGATGAATTATTAGAAAACTTGCAACTCCCTTTGATCTCAGGGCAAATGAATTTACTCCAACAGGCTTAATTATTATTTCAGCGACAGGCTGTAGACAGAGTGTCAAGAAAAAGTCAAACTCCAAGATTAACACAGATGTTTCTCTGAGTGTGCGGGCAGCCACTGAGATATTAATCATCTTCACTGTCATTCAGCGTCAGCTAAATAATATGTAACGTTATGTTGTACTCATCAGAGCTGTGTCATCAAAAATGCGTCTTCACATTAATGACATGTTTCAGACATGACCTGCGGGTGAACTCTGGAGAGCTGGCTGCTGAGTTTACCTGCGTGTTGCTTTTCACACATGCACAACACAGCGGGAGGTTCTCTGTACGGACGTTATACTTGGAGGTCAGGCAGAGAAAGTCACTCGGACATTTGCGTTCACACATGTACGTCCTCCGGAGAAAACACAAAGGATCTGCGGAGTTCAGTTCATGTCTGAAAGCAGCTATACTGACTGACCTAAGAAAGAAGAGAGAGAGTGTGATACCATGTCTTGTGCATCCTGACCGGTTCCAGCTTTGGTCATTTTGTCAATGAGGTTCTTAAAGATCTCGAGCCTCCGTTCTGCTCGCTCCTCCAAGATTTCTCTCTCCCTCGCCAAGCGCTCACTGCACAAGAAAACACACACATTTCTATTGCTCAAGTATCTAGAGTTCATCAGAGTGAACATTTTGATCGGTTTCCTCCAGAGACAGTTTTGTGCGAAGGAGTCACATCATTTTCACCGTTATATCACAAAGATTCACAAAATGTCTGTTTCTTCATCTGTTAGTTTGTGTTGTTATGTGACTTGAGTAAGAACCAGGTTTAAAAATCCCTGAGATCCTTCAACTCAAATATACAAATACATTACGAAACCAAAACAATGATGAACTGGTAAAGAAGTGTAAAACAAGACTGAAAAGATATCCTCGAACTCGTGAGAGTTAAAGGGAGATCACATTAACTTTGCTGCATGTCTTCCTGATTCTCTGTAATTTCATGTTCACCGTTTTATCAATAAAAGTGAAACAGCCTGAAAAATATCTTTAATAAAACTTTCTCACTTGAAGTCGATCTGCATCTCTGAGAAAAGGTCAGAGAATTCTCTGCTGATTTCCTCTCTCACTCGCGCCTCAATGAGCAGACCCGCCGCTCGCTCCTGCTTCAGCTGAATCTGCAGCTGTCTCAGCAGCGCCACCTGCTTCTGAAGAGCAACACAACAAACATATTCAATACATGTCCTGTGAAAGAAAATGTTATAATTACACATGAAAAGGCAGAAAGCTGAGAGCAAAACACTTTGTGAAATGAAGAAAGACAGAAACACAGATGATCTCAGAAAATGACCAGAGACAAAACCATGTTTTCAGCACTCTGCTCTGATCAGAATCAGAAATATTTTATTGATTCCAGGGGGAAATTGTGTTTGTTACAATAGCTCCATGCAAAATTAGAAATATAAGCATATAAAGATTTAAAAAATATATATAAAATAAACTATGAAATATGTACAATATGTGCGTTTATTAAAGTTGAAAGGAAAAAGCACATTAATAAATCACAGTAAAAATAAAGTTATTATTATGAAAATATTGTATTTTATCAGATGTGAAATAATCTGACGCCCCCTGCTCAGCTTTTGAAAACACATCAGTCTGTGTTCTCACACTCTGTGCCTCAATATAAATATCTACTGATTCCATTAATTGAAAATTTAACTTTACAAAATGAATTGATTCCAACTTCTTTGTTAAACACATTAAAACGTGAAGGGACTGACCTGATGCGTCTGTTTGCTGATGAGGATTTCATCATCGTCTTCATTTCCGGTCTGGTCCATAGTTTCCTCCATCAGGCTGGTTTCCTCCTCGTGCTCATTGTCCACTTCCTCCTGGACAAACGCATGAAAAGACACAATGAAGGTTTGTGGCACACGGACGCTGGAGTTCCCCTGCAGCGGCTACAGGTTGGTTCTGATCCGGCCCTTTGCCGTCTTCCTCGCTCTCTCCTCATTTCACACTGTGTCCTATGAAGGTTTATCTGGTGAATCATTAAAGCCAGGAAAAGGAAAGACCCCAAATACAGCAGTAAAACAACAAACTGTAATAAATGAAATCCTGGCTGAGGTCCCCACCTTTACATCCTCCAGGCTGCTCTCCCAGTCAATCAGAGAGCTCCTCCTGCTGCGAGGAGTCTTCCTCTCAGCACTGCTGATGACGAAGGGCACGTCACCGGCAGACCTCTGCGGTTTAGTGGCAGGAGGCCTTGTGGACAGGACTACAACCTGGAAACAGAGGATTTGGTTAATACATAAGTCTGATGATGTAGTGGTAGTTTGGTTTTTCATAGAAAATAAATGGACTTGAGAAAATGCACCTTCTGTGCCACGGCAGAGAATTTGAGGACGTTGAGGGTCTCGTCGTACATGGAGGCGCACTGGTTGATGTTGACTATCATGCAGACTTTGCCTCGGCCACAGAAGAAGCTCTGCAGGTAGTGGGTCAGCTTACTCTCTCTGAAGGGAACATGCTGAAGCAGCCTGAGGGGGGGAAAGGTTCGGTTTAGTTGGCTTTGATATTTTGTGCATTTTTAACCTTTGTTAGGTTTTGAATTGCTTCACTCATGAAGCTGAAGTGAAGGATTAAGTATGAATCATTTTCTTTGAATGGTTTAAAAATGCAGAAACCCATTTTGAAGACAGAAAACAACAAGATATTCTACTAGTCGGGTTTGTTCCTAATGTTTTTAGCATTTTACCAAAGACCTGAAGTTGAGACTTAGCCAGCTCGCTAACACTGGCCTAGAACAGAAATGTATGATTAACCCATTAAGATCAGATGCAACATGTGCGTCTATATACCTTTAAGACAAGGCTCGACGTTTGCGTGCTTCTTCCTTTAGAACCGGATCACTATGTCATCATTTTCAGGACATGTGACTGATGAAATTCATGACTCACTGAAAGGTAGTTGTTAGCGCTCTAAGAGGGGGGAGCGATATTGGAGCAGCAGAGTTTCATTGATGAAAACAACAACGAGGAAGATTCAGACGCTGTTCCTGCTGATCCCGACTCAGTCGGTAACAGACATGTCGGAGGAGGAAGACGTTGGGGTCCTGGCAAGTTTGCGACTTTATTGATGTTGTTTTTTTTATGTTCATCACGTTTATGGAATGATTTACAATGTAAGCAAGGTTTTTTTTCACATTTCATTTCATGTCTATCTGCTTCAGAGAGAAATTATAGTTTTCTGCCAGCTCTTCAGAAAACCCTCAGGTTTTAGAATGAGTTTTTATTCAGAGCTTTAGGGTCAAAGGGGTAATGTGTGTTAACCTTATAAATAAATAAAGTTATCTAAAAAAGCTGGTGTACAGAGGCCTGAGCTGCAGCAGCTGCCGGTTTAGTTTCCGACCCGGCAATTTGCTCCCTCTTCTACGACAGAGGTAATAATCTCACTTGGCCTGCTGATTGTGCCGCAGTGCATTGATGCATTTTCCCAGGATGAGCAGTGACGTGTTGATGTTTCCAGCTTCTTTCAGACGCTCTCCTTTATTCTGAGTCTTGGCGCATCTCTCCGAGCCGGCGAGGTCACACAGACACAACCTGATGACAAATAAATTAATCTACATGAACAACATGGTCCCTCACAATAAACCTTCATGTTCAACATTTCATGCTTAATTTCATTCTGCACACGAGTTTTTCCAGCCTTCCTGTTAAATCTTAGGTTTTACTCACTCACTGACTATGGGGACCTTCCCAATAGCGTCAATCCTCAAAATGCGAATGGTGAAAATACTGTGGCTGTAGAGAGACAGACAAAACATATATTTCATCAACTTTATATCAAAATGGTGTAAACACAAACTTAAGAGTAGAGTCCGACCGATTCACGGTTAGTCGATAAAACGTCTTTCACAGAGACAACGCTGCTGCCTCGTTCCTCACCTCCGGCTGGACAGGTGGTTGAGTCGGGTGGAGGAGAAGCTCTGGTTCCTCTTCCCCAGCTTCATCACCGTGTACGCCTCTTCTGCACTGTTGACCTGAACCCAGCGCAGATCTAAATACAAAATACACAAAGATATTTATATAAAAGGTCCTCTGTTGTTTTTCTACACATCAGGCACACTAGCAGGAGTTAAAGCAGGAGTTAAAGAATTCTCCAAACTTTTACTAGCATCAGCCAACACTGCCAAGTGGAAAACCGGAATCCAAACCTCCTGATGGTTTGATTAACATGTTCTGTGACATGTCACTTCAAAAAATGATTTGTTAATAAGCAGCAGGTGAACCTGCCGCATCTCATTAAACATCACATATGAAGTCATTTCATTAAACCGGCTCGACGAACCTTTGACAAAGGTATTGCCGCTGACATCCTGTGACAGACGCAGTACCGTCCTCCTCAGGGCCCCGCTGGAGGCCACCTCCAGGAGGTCGTGAATGTTCTCATTGTAGATTTCACAGAAGGAAACCCAAACTGAGAACTTAGCGTGCGTTTGCAGACCCAGGCTGATTTTGTCCTCTGCAGCCACAGTCGTCCCGAGGACGGAGGCACCTTCAGAGAAAACTAATCAGTAACAGCAGCAACACACAACATAACACATTCTCTAATACATTTTATAAAGAATACAGCTAATTACAATGATTACTGTTCAATGTGTGTTTGAGCCGTTTATAAACTTTGATGACACACATCTATATTGGTTTTAATTGTACATTTATAAAAAAAAAACTGCATTTATGTTGAATATGGCTCCTAATGGCACCGAGTGTTTCAAACCATCTTGGACTCATCTCGCTCGGGACGGCTGTGGTCCGTCAGGAAACTGAAGGTGAGACCCCTCTACTGCCTTCGCCTCCCAGCACTACATTCTAAAGGTATCTTTTTGAGACACTTAAGGATGAAGTTACACTTTCAACAAATAGATAAAACAAACACATCTACCTTCAATGAGCGTCTTGGTGGTCGAGTTCAACAGGCTGGCATTGCTCCTGTCACTCTAAAAGACAAATAGTAAACAGCAGGTTTATTTAACGAACAATTCCAGGGGCAATGTCAGCGCTTGATAAGAGTCATTAGTATGAAGATGCAAGGAAGGAAACAGTGGGAACAGGCAGGTTCTCCTCAGCTGCAGTTCTGAAGCTTTAACAGTTTATGTAACAGTGAGAGTGAAGTTCACTTTTACTTCACTGACCTGAAGCAAAGGACGAGCAAAAACTTAAGAGGCCTAATAATGGAATAGAGTTCATGCAGTTTCATAGACAATTATAATCGATCTTTTAAAGTTTTAAAAACTGGAGAAAAACTGAGACCAATGACGGGACGAGGAGAACATGGTCGTTCATGGCCGGCAGGTGGACAGACTTTCACCTGTAGACACGAGACAGTATTTGAGCCGCTGACTAAGGATGGACGACGCGTCTCTTGTACAGAAATTATGGTAAAATACGAACTCGATACTAACGCTGCTAACTTGTGGTGATGACATCATTTAGATTCAGAGTCTGTGCAGCAGTAATCGTGAAGTGGAGCCATGGTAGTAAAGTCCTGCTCTTACAGGATTTCGACCAATCAGGAGTCAGTCTCAGCTGTCAATCATGACATCTCAGCCATTTTTATATCATCAAATAATTAATTCAAACCAAACTGATCAGAAACACTTGAGCAATCATCAGTGAGATGTCTACTTCGATTTTTTTTTAGTATTAGACCTATACTGCAGCCGGCCACCAGGGGGCGATCAAGAGCATTTGTATTCACAATTGTGAGCCGTCATGTCGTCCATCTTTGTTTACAGTGTGTGGTTTGACCTAGTTAGTTTCAAGCAGCCTTGTCTCAAGCAGGTGAATAGAGCAGTTACTTCTTTCAGTTGCCTGAAGAGGTTTCTCTTGAACACCGTCTCCTCCACCTGCTGCTCTGCACTGAGTCCGGTGAAATCTCTGCAGTGATGAGGTTTGATGGTCGTCCCGGCGAAAACCTGCTTATCGATGCTACTGAAGATGACGTCAAGAGACCTGGGCAGGATCCCTGCATCAGCATCTGGACCTGGAGGGACAAGAGTATGTGGTCATGTTATGTTCCTCCTCCTCTTCATCATTAAACTCAAACATCTGAATCAAACTAAGTGCTTGAAAGAAGCTGCTGATCTCAAGATCACTTTCTCCTGAGACATCTCAAACTGTCACAATATTGTTTAACCGTTGTAGCACCGTCTAAGGCCCTATTCACACCTGGTATTACCATCCGTCCTCAATGTGTCTCCTGTGATCACATCTCACTTCCTGCATGTAAATAAACATTTGTCATCTCAAATCAACATGTGGTCAATGAGAAGCATAAAAAGCACGAATACATTTAAATTGCAGTGGGTCAGAGATGTCAGCTGAGTCTGCAGTCCTTCATTTGCATTGTGAAAGCACCTATGAGTGCTCAGATTTCAGGATGCATTCAGGTGCATTCGGACTTGAACTTAGCACTGACCACTCAGGACAGAGGTTAACACCAGGTCTACACGGGGTGTAAATGATCGAGGGAGAGGAACAGACCTAAGAAGGTGAAGGTCTTCCCAGCGTTGGTGACTCCGTAAGTGAAAACCAGCGAGTTTTCTCCTTCAAGAACATTTTTCACTAAGTTCTTCACTGTGCCTTCAAACAGCTCTCTCTGCGTCGCCTCAGGACCGTACACCTGAGGAAAGAAGGAAACAAGCTCAGAAATAATCAGTGGATACTTTCAAGTGTGTTTAATGGAAGAAGAAGAAATCATAACAAGTCTGTGGAAGAAGATAAATCTGCCTGTGGCTTCCTAGTCTGCCCGAGGAACCGACCTGAGAGAACTGGAAGCGTTGTCCAGTCTGTGGAAGTGATTTGTCAACGCTCGCCGAGAGCGACAAACATGGAGGCTTCAGCAGGACTGTGTCAGGAAACTCGATGGCAACACAATCCTGTAAAAAAACAGCTGATGTTTGTTTGCAGAACAGATTAACTAAAAAACAACTATTCCACAGAATCAACTCCCTGCATACGAGTGCCTGTTTCTTTATTTTACCAGTGACTCTCCGTTACTTCTCTCTGCTGAGGTGAAGGGTCGGATTCGGAGGAAGACCTGAAGGTGGTCTCTCTCCTCGATGCTGGAATGCTGCAGGAAAAGCATAGGACACATTTTTGGACTTTAGATTGAAGCTCACATCTGGATTAGTCAACAACGTGTCAGTGGTTCAGAGACATAGTGAAAACAGATGGATCTGGTAGAGCTCAAACTTCTGCAAACAGCCTCCTGCAATTCAATCAAGCTGCACCAAATCACACACACTCATATCAGTTCTGTAAAATAATGTTTTTCATCAAGATCCAGGAATTATTCTCTGAGAAATCAAGCGCTGTTAAATTTTAAGATTTAAAAAAATCCTGCATCCACCCCAAATTGTAATGAGTTCTTTCTCTCATGTCTCATCAATTTACTGTTAATCTGTTCAGCAGTTTTTGCATAATCCTGCTGACAAACTTCACTTGGACACGTCCGTCTGTGTTGTGTCTATATTGACGGGTTTTACAACATCAGGAACTTTTTTAAACGTCTTTTGACACCAATTCCTCCGTGTCGTGTCGGTCAAGTGACAAAACTCTGCTCGGAACAGACGCGTTGAGCTCTACTCATCCAGTGCAGCGTCGTTGTTCCACAAACGATCAAAATAGCTTCTTATGTCTATATTAAAACTAAATCAAAATGGCGCTGTGGGCAAGTGATATAATCAGTATATGTCTGAAAAGCTGTAACACCCAACACAACTGTGGCAGCTCCACCACCCAACCACCCACACAAAGACCAAGTGTACTATTAGAAGAGAGGGTTTTCTGAATTTACGCCTTAGTTTTAAGTTGTATACCTATTTTGTTAAAAAGAAATTTGACATTGTAATACTTGTATTTTATTTGTTTGTTTTTACATACCAGAAAATGTTGAGAAAACCAGATGGTACTAAAAAGGTTTAGTTTGCAATTTAACCAATGAAAATGTTGGTTTGTTTATTTTAAGAGTCGTGTCTTTTGCTTCTTTTGCATATTTATGTAATAAGGCAAAATAAAATGTATCCGATTACTCGATTAACTGATGGAATAACTGATAGAACCCTCGATTACTCGATGGCTGCAGCCATAGCCTCTTCAACTAAAGTTCAACTAAACCTTTGCTTTGGTCCCTCTGGTGCGCCCACCTCCGTCTTTGTGTGGGGGGGGGGTTCTGCCCACATTCTGCTCAGAGCCGCCCCTCCTCTGCCTCTGATTGGCCCTGGTATTCTTCATGTATGTGTGAAAGCCCCCCCCCCTGCGCTCCTCCCTGGCATCACAACCTTAACACACCAGTAACTGTAGTGAGTGTAAATCTGGTCCTGCCAGTGCCGTCGTCTGAAGGTGAGGGGGGGCTCTAGTCAGAGTCAGTGTACTTTGACATTCACACCAAACAACAGGAACAAGTACTGTATTAGACATGAATAGATGTCATACAGACAGAACTCTTTCAACAGGCTCTACCTTTCCCAGGTATGTTAACCTGTGGAGGCTTTCAGTTCACTGCAGCTGCTGACATCAACTGAACTCTTGACATGTTCCAGAAATGTTCTGGACAGGCTGTGTGTGAAAATGCAAAGTCAGAGTCAGTTGCTCTGGACATTTAGTGGAACTTTTCCTGCAGCCCCCTATTAAGATCTCTGAGGAGGTTCCAGATCTTTTGGTGCTGAGGGCCGACGCCGGTGTGGACGAGCTGTAAACAACAACACTGATCTTTCCACAGCAGAGTTTATACGTCATGTCCGGCCTCCTGCTGCTCTACAGGCTCCGCCCCTGCTGCTCTACAGGCTCCGCCCCTCGCCTGATGTTCCCACATGTTCCTGTTGTTGTGAACGAGTCGGACCCGACAACCTGCTGCTAATTATGCATAAAACTTTATTTGTTATATTTTGAGTAAAATCTGTGATACTTGAGTAAATTGAATTCATTAACTCATCCATCAATGTTTTCTTTTCCTTCACTTGTTCATTTCTTTTTCCTTTTACCTGTGAGTGTGGTAAAGTGCTGAATTCTGATGAGTCGTCGCCCTTCAGCTCGTCTGCCTCGAGCTGCTCTCTTCTCTCTGCCTTGTTGTTGAGGCTTGACTCCATCATCCTGGAACCACAAAGAGAAGATTCAACACTCAAAATACAATCTGACGATAGAACAATAAATCCTGAGCCTTGTATAGATATTACAATCTGAATGACTTTAACCAAAAATTTCAGCTAAATTATTTTTTTAATAATGTTTCTATATTCTCTGTCTTTGCTTTCAAAAATTAAGGATTATACAGTGCAACGTATATGGTTCAGACTAGGATGTTAAATATATATGAACTATGCGCACATTACTAATCTTACTTCTATTATTTGTAGTATTATTAATACTGTTACAAACAAATGGGAAATTAGAAAGGTAACAATAGAATAGTTCAATAGTTCATTCATATACTAAAATGTATAACACCATACAATAGATATTATGATATATGTATTGTGTGCATATTTCAGTCAGAGCAATAAATCATGTTCAACATCTCCACATATGAAAAAGGATACTGGACAAACAAATGTACAAATCATTCCAATCCTGTTCTACTTTTTTACAACATATTGCACAATTATTTTCCCAAATCAAATCAAATATACTTTGTCCCGATGGGGGGAATTGATACAAAGTGATACATCAGCTGCAGAACATATTGCACAAACAATATTTGTCTACTTCTTGTTACATTTTCATATTTTCTATTGTCTGCTACATTTGTAAACATGTTATATGTTTTTCTTGCACAAAACGCAAATTCTTTATATTTGTTAACTAACTTGGCAGTAAAGGCAAAGCACTAGTGTCGCCTCTGATCAATGAGCCTGATGCAGCGCTTCAGCCTCGAGGGAGAAACCCGCCGACCAACAGGTTGCTCCAGATTAAATCAGATGTGAAACCAGATCCTGCAGCTTCAACAGGCTGCCAAGTCGCTTTGACACCGGAGTTGGTTTCAGCATCTGTCTACCTGGACGTGGAGTTTTGTGTAGTGTCGTTCAAATACGTGGTTAACGTGCAGGACAAAGATTCATCGTGAATAACGTGAAACACGGAGAACTACACGTCCTGCGCTCAAGCTAACTGCTGGAAGCTAACTGCTGGATGCTAACTGCTTCGTTTATCATCGACAGCTGCTGTCAACAGTTCTTCATTAGCCAAGCTAACGCTAACCAGCTACCTAACCACTGTCCACAGGTTATTTGACACATGGCTGTGACTAGCGACCCTCACCTGACAGTGTGACCCGGGACATGAGCTCCGGAGACGGACACACTTTCTCCAGTAAAGGCAAACTCACATCGTGGCAGCGGCAGCTCGCAGAGGCACTTCCGGTGTCAACAGAAACTGCCACTGATTGTAAACGCAGCTGCCTTTGAGGCCCCGCTGTTGTTTAAACAAGCAGAATCACAAACGTGACAAAGAAATCAGCCACATAAACGAGCATGTTTCACAAGTGGGAAATAGAGATAAGTGTTCTTGGTGCTCAAAACAGAAACACGCTGATAAACATTTATGAATCATGATTAAATCTCAGGGAGCGAGTCATCAACCAACCGGGTGGCAGCAGTGAAGCTGCCTCGACCAGCTGCCTCGACCAGCTGCCTTTACAATCACTGGCAGGTTCTGTTACCACCGGAAGTGCCTCCACGAGCTGCCGCTCTCCACTTCCTCCATTCAGCGCAAACAACCGCGAAGATCCACAACAGCACGACTGGCGCGTGAGAGTTTGAAACGGACCAATAGGATTCAAGACGGGACGGCGCATGCGTCCTTCCTTTGATGCGTTCAGGAACGTCTTCTGGTCGGAAATCTGAATATATTGTAATGGTTCCAAACCAGTGATACGTTTATGGTAACTGGTTTAGTGAAACAGGAGAATGGGCTAAACAACAACAATGTTTAATATGACTTGTGAATATGTCAGGGGAAATAAGTTCAGTGAGTAAGACAAGTTGATGTTTTTCTCACAGAAAAGTCTCAAACTCCTGGTTCTTGAACATGAATAAAGTGAATTCCTGCTTGAAGGTTTGAGAAAAGTGATGTGTTTTCTGAACATTAGAGCATGTAAACATTTTACATTAGTAACACTAATTAAGATTGTCAACTTGAGGACAAAGTCCAGGTCTTTACTTCATGTTCTGAGGACTGAGTCCAGGTCTTTACTTCATGTTCTAAAGGACAAAGTCCAGGTCTTTACTTCATGTTCTGAGGACTGAGTCCAGGTCTTTACTTCATGTTCTGAGGACAGAGTCCAGGTCTTTACTTCATGTTCTGAGGACAGAGTCCAGGTCTTTACTTCATGTTCTAAAGGACAGAGTCCAGGTCTTTACTTCATGTTCTGAGGACTGAGTCCAGGTCTTTACTTCATGTTCTGAGGACTGAGTCCAGGTCTTTACTTCATGTTCTGAGGACTGAGTCCAGGTCTTTACTTCATGTTCTAAAGGACAGAGTCCAGGTCTTTACTTCATGTTCTGAGGACTGAGTCCAGGTCTTTACTTCATGTTCTGAGGACAGAGTCCAGGTCTTTACTTCATGTTCTGAGGACTGAGCAGGTCTTTACTCATGTTCTAAGGACAAAGTCAGTCTTAATGTTCTAAGGACAAGTCAGGTCTTACTTCATGTTCTAAGGACAAAGTCCAGGTCTTTACTTCATGTTCTGAGGACTGAGTCCAGGTCTTTACTTCATGTTCTGAGGACTGAGTCCAGGTCTTTACTTCATGTTCTAAAGGACTGAGTCCAGGTCTTTACTTCATGTTCTGAGGAAAGAGTCCAGGTCTTTACTTCATGTTCTGAGGACTGAGTCCAGGTCTTTACTTCATGTTCTGAGGACTGAGTCCAGGTCTTTACTTCATGTTCTGAGGACAGAGTCCAGATCTTTACTTCATGTTCTGAGGACTGAGTCCAGATCTTTACTTCATGTTCTGAGGAAAGAGTCCAGGTCTTTACTTCATGTTCTGAGGACTGAGTCCAGGTCTTTACTTCATGTTCTGAGGACTGAGTCCAGGTCTTTACTTCATGTTCTAAAGGACAGAGTCCAGGTCTTTACTTCATGTTCTGAGGACTGAGTCCAGGTCTTTACTTCATGTTCTAAAGGACTGAGTCCAGGTCTTTACTTCATGTTCTGAGGACTGAGTCCAGATCTTCTTCATGTTCTGAGGACTGAGTCCAGGTCTTTACTTCATGTTCTAAAGGACTGAGTCCAGGTCTTTACTTCATGTTCTGAGGACAGAGTCCAGGTCTTTACTTCATGTTCTGAGGACAGAGTCCAGATCTTTACTTCTGAGAAAACTGCAACCATCATCCCCGCAGACCAAAGAAAGCCCTTTACAAACAATGCACTATTTAATTTTACAGTCACTGTTGTAGCTTTTGGCATTTTTGTGTTTCATTCGATCAGCTGACATCTCACTACTTGGGATGTGCACATTCACAGAAGCAAAGACTTGAGGTGTGTGGATATAAGAAGCGTTTCCAAAAGAAGAAGCTGAAGGAAACAGGTGAAGCTTGAGGAGCTGAAAGAAGAGTTGTGTCCTGGTAGTGACGGAGCAGATGACGGAGCAGGTTATGAAAACATCGTTAGGTTGGTGAAGAAGAAATTCATTTTGCCAAAAAGTCTCTTGAGGCCCAATATTTGTTTTACGAGCAGAGAGTGAATTAGTAAATCTGAGCCACTGTCTGAGAAGCTACACTCGTCTACATGTCTCTTTTTCAAAACGTGTTTTTACAAAAGTGGGTCTATTGTTTTCCCAGTTTCTCTCATCATGAATTTGTTCACGAATAAAAAAGTTTCGTTCTGTTTAGTTGCACTTACATGCAACACTTTGTAGTTTGGCTTTTTTGAAGCTAATGTAGTCACTTGATTCTTGTTGTTCTGGGTTTGCTCCCTCATGGTTGATGCACTTATTGTGAGTCGCTTTGGATGAAAGCGTCAGCTCAATGAAATGTAATGACGCCGTTTCGAGTGCAATATGAATGTCAGGGCTTCCGGATACTTGGATGACACCACAGGAGCTGTATGGAGGCATGTTGTGTTTTTATTCTGTTGGCTTTTTACATCTGGGCATCGAGGCCACATTATCTTGTGTAATAGAAGTGAGAGTTATTCAGTAAAAATGTAATCAAGAAATCTTTTAAGATTTTTTCTGATGGGAGACAAACTAACACACACACACACACACACACACACACACACACACACACACACACACACACACACACACACACACACACACACACACACACACACACACTTTGATGAGTTACCATATAAAAGTTTAATCAACGTTCATCAGCCTCATGTTCAGACCTGTGTGACAGGTCGCCCTGTAGCCACGCCCATTCTTTCCCACAGAAGAAATTCATTTTGCCCAAAGTCTCTTGAGGCCCATTATTAGTTTCACGAGCGAGAGTGAAGCAGTAAATCTGAGTCACTGTCTGAGAAGCTACACTCGTCTACATGTCTCTTTTTCAAAACAGGTTTTTACAAAAGTGGGTCTGCTGTTTTCCCAGTTTCTCTCATCAGTCACTCAGGTAAAAACACGCTGGTGTGAAAGACAGTCAACATTCTTCATCATGGCAGTGAACATCCCAGGAGTGATATTGATGGTGCTCTTCTACCTGATGGTCCTTGGGACCGGCATCTGGGCTTCTTTCAAGTCCAAGAGGGAACAGAAGAAAAGTGGAGCCAGTGAGATGGAGATGACGTTACTGGGAAACCGGAGCATCAACTGGGTGGTGGGGATCTTCACCATGACAGGTGAGGACAGCTCAGCTGAAGACAACAGGATGGAAACTGTCTGTCCCAGGCATGGAGGCAGAAAGATCTGGCAATTTATAAAAGCATTACTTTTACAAGAACACATCATGAATTGTTGTTTAATATGAATAATAAACAGCCAAATCAGATTTGACTAACAACAGTCTTGGTTGGCTGAAGTCCTACTGGTCCTATTGATCAATAATACTGAATTATGATCTCACCTTTAGTCTTTGTCCAAATATCTGCTGTGTGTTGATCCATCCTGCAGCTACATGGGTTGGAGGAGGCTTCATTGTTGGCACAGCTGAGATGGTGTACACTCCGTCAATGGGACTAACCTGGGCAGCCACGATGTTAACTGCATACAGCTTATCTTTTATTATATGTAAGTTTAAGTTGGCAATTTTACTTCATCAATTCACCTCAAGTTGAATCATTATTTTAGTGATTTCTTGATATTATTAGTTTCTGTTTTTCCCCTCATTAAATCAAGGTGGCCTGGTGTTTGCTAAACCACTAAGAGAAATGAGGTGTGTCACAATGATGGACCCTTTCCACATCAAGTATGGACAAGTTCTGACAGCTGGACTGAGCCTGGCCTCAATTTCTCTTGATGTGATGTTCTTGACTGTAACACTGATTTGTTTAGGTAAGTAAGAATATACAGGAGCACTTTAACCTCTCCTCATATATGTGTGTGTTTAAATGTCAGTTTAAAATAAATGTATTTGAAGGAATATGAGTCAGTGATACTTGTACAGACTGTATATAAGTAGAATTCCACTGATACAAGGTGTTTAACAGGAGGCACCATGAGTGTGGTCCTGGATTTGCCCTACACTCTGTGTATCTGGATCTCTGCTGCAGTTGTCATCATCTACACTCTGCTGGGAGGTCTCTACTCTGTGGCCTACACTGATATTATTCAGCTTGTTCTTATATTCATTAGCTTGGTGAGTTGCTGTTCTTTAAGGTTTTATAAAGTGCTGGAGTCCTTGTCCATTACTTACATTTGTATTTGTCTCTGCAGTGGCTGTGTGTTCCCTTTGTCTTGATGAACCCTAACTGCTTGGACATCAGCAAGACACTGATGAACAACACCTTACACGCTCCCTGGATCGGTGCACCAGGACTGGAGAAGACCGGGATCATGATGGATGATTTCTTGATGTTTGTAAGATGGAGCAAAACTGTGGCTGATGTCAAATGTACTTCACTGGTGTTGAGAGAAATCCTCAAGATAAAGACACATGACTCATATTTTAAATCTGTTTCATTTTCAAGGCACTGGGAAGTCTGGGATATCAGTGTTTACACCAGAGGACGTTGGCAGCTTCTTCATTAGCCACAGCTAAGCTAGCCACAGCTAAGCTCGTGCTTTGTCGCTGCTTTCGTCATACTTGTGTTTGGAACACCTCCAATACTGCTTGGGGCAGCTGCTGCATCTACAGGTACTGACAACTTCTACATACTTATGTAAACTGTGACATCTTACATCCACTTATCTGTTGTATTTAATGTTACGGAAAGAACAAAACATGTTAAATCAATAGTTAAATCACAGGAAACCAAGGAGCAACATCTTTGCATAACTTAGTGAGCAGGTAGAGAGCAAGGTGACCTTTTGTTGATTTGTGTACTAAACAGTGGGTTTTGAAACCAAGGTTGATCCATTACCATATAAAACAAAGAGCTGAGTCACAGTCCTTAGTGCAGGAGAGTCAACTGTAAACAAACAACTATTTTACTGTCCAAACATAAAAAGACCAAATGATCACTGTAAGCAGACTACTTGATCACTATAACCAAGTTCTTTAACCAGCCTTTGAATAGGAGCGATTCTGTTGACGATTTGGACGGTTGATTACTTTGTCCTTGATCACTTTATACGGTGTCCACTGTAATGTTTTTCTTTTGTATGAATTTTCTTTGGTCTGCTCCTCAGATTGGAACCTGACGTCTTATGGTTCTCCATTTCCATATGAACGTGGGGAGCTCAAGTCCTGCCCTCACATTACAGCACCTCACCCCGTCCTTCATCTCCATAATCGGAACTGGATGTGTTGCTGCTGCTGTGATGTCATCTGCTGATTCTGGTTTGATTTCTGCTGCTTCTGTCTTCACCTCCAACATATACAAGAACATCCTGAGGCCACAGGTGAGAACATTGAATTATAAGATAAGAGTTAGTATCTCAAACCTCTTCACCTCCTCCTCTCTACTTTTTCTCCAGGCATCAGACAGAGAGATTCAGTGGGTGATCCGAGTTGCTGTGATGGTCGTGGGTTTGGTTGGTACATCACTAACCAGCCAGAAAAACAGTGTCTTACTCTTCTGGATTCTTATTGCTGAATTGGGCTACGTCATAATCTTCCCTCAACTGGTCTGCGTCCTCTTCGTCAATATCTCCAATGGTTACGGAGCTGTTATGGGCTGTGTGGTGGGATTGGTGCTCAGAGTTCTCAGTGGACTCCCATCACTCGGGCTGCCAGTTGTCCTCCACTTCCCAGGATGTGTTCTAGAGGATGGAGTTTATGTCCAGTACGCTCCAGTTAAGACCATCTCCATGCTGTCTGCCATTGCTGCCATCGTGTTGTTCTCCTATCTGACGTCTGTGCTCTTCAACAAAGGCCTGTTACCTGAGAAGTGTGACGTGTTCAAGGTGAAAGTCCAGCAATCAGCACGAGAGCTGACACTGGTACATGGGGCCAAAGAAGACAATGAGAAAGAGACACTGGATAACACATGTCCTCAGACTGAGGCCTCAGAGCCAATGATTAGCTCAGAGTGTTAGAGTCCCTGAATATCTGTTGTTTGAAATCTAACACAGACCAGGAAGTTCTATCACATCCTACATCCCCATGGAGACGTCTGCATCCAAAACACAGGGGTATTCAGAAAAGTGGACATAGATGGCACCAGTTCACTGAGCACATTTGTCTACAGTTCATCAAGATTGACTTTCTTTCATTAAAATAAGTTCTTATTGCAACTTTGGTCCTTTATTGGGTTCTTTGTTTATACTGGGACAAATGACAGCGAGATCTACTGAACTACAAAGATTGTGATCTCACCATGTTGTGTGTCTATTATGATGTAAAGTGTTATGGTGAGATATGTTGTGCAATAATGCATTAAACGTGATACCATGAAATGGTGTGCCTTTCGGCATTCAACAAATTTCAAAATATCAAAATAATATATTGAATATTTATATTACAAATATTAATATTAAATAATAACTTTAATTGATTAAAGTTACCTCAGGGCACCATTCTTCAAAGGAAGGGAAAAGATAGCCAATTTATTGATTAAGTCTCATAAAAGTACTAACTACAAATTTGGAACTCTGATTAACAATTAAATGAATAACTATAACCAAAATTACCATATAGATAGTTAGCTAAGTTGAAGGATATAGAGTTCTTGACAGTGTAGAGGTTGGCAAAATTCACTGATGCAACAGTAATGAAAAAACAAAGAGCTCTCTGTGCGGCGGCGGCGGCTTTTACAGCCTTCACAACCGCGGCGGACGCTTCCGTGCGGGGGATGCGCTCCCTTCGCGCGATGAACGTAGTCACGAGAGCCTTTCCCAGCTGCTCTAGGAACACATATTTGAACACATACGCTTGTTCCGCTTGCCGTGTTCGTTGAGAATGTTGAGAATGTTGAGAATGTTGAGAATGTTGTGAAAAACGACCAGGGGCCAGCGCGCGGTCATCCTCCTGCAGCTGTACGTTCCGATCACCTTGTCTAGGTTGTCCACGCCACCTTTGTTGCGGTTGTAGTCCAGGACGATGACCGGTTTCCCGTCCTCGCGGTCGCTGACGTCGGCCTCGGCGTGCCGCGTGCTCAGGAGCACCACGTTCCTGTTTTTCTTTGGGATGTAGGACAGCAGAGTGGCAGTGGGCGTGAATGCGAACTTGGATGAGAATACCTCTCTTCCCTTGACCGCGAGCAGCCCGGTCGGGAGCTCGGGCTTGTTCTTCCGAACAGTGCCGACCACGGTGATCTTCCTCTCCAGGAGCTGCCGCGCGAGTTCGTAGGAGGTGAAGTAATTGTCGCACGTGACGTTACGACCGTGCAGTCCCTCCGTTACAGCGAGCACTACCCGCAACCCCTGGTTCCGTTCTGGGCGTCTGCCGCTCGGCTTTCCGGTGTACACTTGCATCTTCCAAGCGTAGCTGGATTTTGCATCGCAGGCCACCCACGACTTCTTCTCGGTCTGCTTTTCTGTCTGCTTCTCCATCTCCTTGTCCATCCGCTTCTCGGTCTGGCTCTTTCGCGTCCTCTTCGGGTTCAGAGGATGGTTGCTGGGAGAATAGCTGTTGGAGAACCTGTTCTCTGGTGAAACGCTCCTGACGTGACATCGTGCCATGGTCAGGGAGGGTGGCACACGGAGAATGGCACACCGGCCTAACTGTGGGTCTAATGTACCCCCCTAGATTACAACTGGAATCAGGTGTGGGTCTAAATGACCCCCCAGGAGAATTGGATAATGACAATCCTTGGGTCACCCTAACCCTAACCCTAACCGGCCAGGGCTTGTGGATGATCACACACACACACGTACGCACGCACGCACAGACACACACACCCAGACACACACACACTCTGGGTCAATCCGACCCAGGAACAACACAAGGGTTAAAAACATTAATATTAAATAATAACTTTACTTGATTAAAGGGGCACCACCCTTCAAAGGAAGGGAAAAGATTTATTGATTAAGTCTCATGAAAGTACTAAATACAAATTTGGAACTCTGATTAACAATTAAATTAATAACTATAACCAAAATTACCATATATATAGTTAGCAAAGTTGAAGGATATAGAGTTCTTGACAGTGTAGAGGTTGGCAAAATTCACACTTATGCAACATTAATGTAAACAACACTTGTGAAAGAAAAACATTGATTATGAAGATAATAAAGTATAAAAACAAAAATTACTAAAGGTGTACTTACTATATAAATATGTGTATGTGAGTATGCATGTGCGTGTCTGTGTCTGTGTGTCTTTGTGAGTGAGTGTGTTTTCAAAATGGCGGCTGGCCACTTTGAAGACAGGACCCCCAGTATGTTTACGACATGTAGCGGGTGTGTGTGTGTGTGTTGGTGCCAAATTAGAGAAAGTAGCTGGTTGCATGCAAAGAAAGACTGTGAAGAGCATAACATAACTAACATTAACTTTCAAATAACTTATAACCAAAATATCACAGCAACACAAATCAAACTTATAAACATCACATGGAATCGAATGAACAGTCTTTGCTTAGCCTAGTATAATTATTAAGCCCAGTTGTGTTACCAGTCCATGAAAAGGGAAAAAAGGTGGAGGTGCTGTTCGAAGTCCAGTGAAGTCGTCTTGCTGGTTTGTGGCTCCTGTTTTTGTGGTTCTGCTGTGCGATGCAGCTCTTGAGCTGGTTCTTAGGCAGGCCCTCGCGTCGCTGCCTTTTGGAAGGTTTTAGCAGTCTGCTCCAGTCAGGCCTGCTTGAAGGTTGGTAGAGCTTGGATTGGAAGGAAGATTCCCTCGCTCGGTGAGTGGAAAGCTGCACCTCTCCTCCATTGAAGTTGAGAAGAGAGGTGACCTCCTCTCGGAGAGTTGAGTCGAAAGGATGAGTTGAAAAGAGCAAGTGAGCTGGACAGCCACACTTCTCCTCTCAGAGGGTTGAGTAGAAAGAAGAGTGAGCTAGAGAAGCCACACTTCTCCCCTTGGAGAGTTGAGTAGAAAGAGAATGAAGGAAGGGAGAACTGGGCTTATATTGGCCTGGTGACCTCATGGGTCATGGAGCCCAGAGTGACCAATAGTAGATGAAACTTGTGTCCCCGGTCGGTTTTCACACCTCTTTGTGACATTGAGGCACCCTGGGAGACGGAGTTCTGGAGGCTCCGGTTTGTCTCCAGAACAAAGAACATGTGCTCAAGGCTTTTGACTACACATGTAGGCAGAACTGTAGTTCACAAATACCCGGTCTCAACATCCCCCCTTCGTTCTCAGGATCGCACCTGACGTGTGTTCCTGAGGGCGAACTTGAACATTCAGTTCATTTGGATGGTAACATCTGGACATTTGTTTATACTGTCTAGTTTGGCTAAGCAAGATTCAAATGAGACAAATAATTCAGATTACAATGACAGTACAATATGAATAACTTGTGCTCTTCACTAGGTTAGGGAGAAAAAGGAAAAATTAGACATTGTAAATTGTACGGTAAGATGCAGAGAGAGTGGCACGTACAATGATAAGGTCATTTTTGGAATGTCCAAGAGTTTTGTTCACTCCTTGGATCCTACTCAATGTAGTACTCAGTCTGATCTGGCAGACTTAACAATTTTAACCTTCAGGCAGGTTTTGCTGGGGAAGGGTGTCATAAGGGAAGGGTGTCATAATTTTTCAAAGTTTCTGTAATAATATGCTAATGTCCTAACATGTGTGGTATGGACTACATTCTAATTATGGAATGAAAAGTAGTCGATCCAAACATATTTACAAAGTTGGCAGTGGTATATAAGTTTAATCAGAATTTAGGTTTTGGAGTTTGCTGCTGTTGTTAAAAAACAGTTTTCATATTAACTGCAAGAAACTTAATACCTACTGTCAGTACAGGAGTTAACTGTGTTGGTTATGGCCGTGAGGAGCGAGCTCTGAATCGCCTGTGTCGTGGCTCAGGGCCGTAACGCTCTGGGGAGCCAGAGTCCAAGAGGACTTCAGAGGCGCTGTCACTGTGTGCTCGGTCATAACCATATTTTAAACTGTACTCAGAGATGCTGTCGTCATCTTCTGAGTAGTGGTCAGTTGTCTGGGCCAGAATTTCAGAGTATGGTTTCCTACAGCTTCTACTGTGGGAATGCCTATCTCTGGGAAGCTGGTGGACATGGTGGATACGCTCTGTGTCCCTACGCTGCCTGTTGTCACCCCCCTTTGTTTTGTTTTGAGGGTGAAGTTTTGAGGCGGTGGATGAATTTGACACCTTGCTGTTTGTTTTGACGGGCTCGGTTGCACCTACTGTAGCCTTGAAAGTGATAACAGTTTCCCAAGCCACCTGTGTCATCTTCCTGATCTGCTGCATTGAAGGTTTTCCTTGCTGTGTCATCAGTACAACATGTGTGTGTATACATGGATGTAAGTTACGTAAGAACAAGGACTTGAAGGTGGGATTTTCTTCTAGGCCTGGTGTGTTCTTTCCCTTAAAATAAACATGCATCAAACGTCTGAAATAATCCTTGGGATTTTCGCGACGTGAATGTTTAATTTGGGATGCTGTAACAATGGATGTGATCTCGTCAGCAGTAGAAGAGAATTCCTCGACTAGTGCTTGACGGAGCTCTGTGTAGTTACTTGTGACACTGGAAGGAAGTGACTGAATAAACTTGTGAACAGCTGTAGAGCTGGTTTTTAACACGAGTCTAACCTTCTCTCTTTCTGTTGCATTTGGCACATCACTTAAGCTGAGATCTAGTTCCCTAAAGAAATTATCAGTATTGTTATCACAGTTGTCTGGATCAAATTGTTCAATATCTTTAGCTAGAAACTCAAGCAAATCAAAGCGCGGACACTGTGAGGTCCGGGCACGTGCATCACCTGCTGCAGGTCTCTCTGGTTGAGGGGGGGGGGTGCTAAAACATCTTGAAATGTTGAAGTCCCCCCTTTGGAGAGTTGTGCACGGAAAAATGTGTCGTGCATCAGTGGATGAGAAGAATATGAGGCACAATGTGTTCTAGAAGATAAACTACATATGTCATCAATGTCAGTGTCAGAGTCAGGGAGATGGGAAGTTAGGAAGCTGTTACCTCTTCCTGTCAGTGGAGGATCAGGAGGTGACTTAATTCCCAAAGACTTGGGGTCAGATGGGATTCTGTCCCATCTTGGGAGTGAAGAGGGAGTTAACCGTACACTATCGGAGGAGTGTGAATCAGAATAACCAGAATCACATTGGCTGAAAAACTGATGAAAAACTGATTGTGCAATAATGCATTAAACGTGCTACCATAAAATGGTGTCACGTTTAATGCATTATTGCACAACATAATGGTGCCCCGTGTGAGGCAGAGTACAGTTGGCAAAAACTCATAATTATGCAATATTATTATTTTTAATTTATGAAAGAAAAACATTTATTATGAATATAATAAAGTATAAAAACACAAATTACTAACGGTGTACTTACTAAATAAAGATATGTATGTTAGTATGCGTGTGTGTGTGTCTGTGTGAGTGAGCGTGCTTCCAAAATGGTGGTTGGCCACTCCAAAGATAACAGCCCCCCCTCCCCCCCTTGAATGTTTACGACATGTAGCGGGGGTCAGAGAGATGGGTGCTGAGATATGTGGGTGTGTGTGTTGGTGCCTAATTAGAGAAAGTTACTAGATGCTTGCAAGGAAAGACTGAAGAGCATAACTAACATTAACTTTCAAATAACTTATAACCAAAATATCACAGCAACACAAATCAAACTTATAAACATCACAAGGAATCGAATAAACAGTCTTTGCTTAGCCTAGTATAATTATTAAGCCCAGTTGTGTTACCCGTCCATGGAAAGGGAAAAAAGGTGGATGTGCTGTTCGTCCAGTAAAGTCGTCTTGCTGGGTTGCGGCTCCTGTCTTTGTGGTTCTGCTGTGCAGTACAGCTCAGTTGCTGTTCGAAGTTCTCAGGCAGGACATCGCGTCACTGCTTGAAGGTTGGTAGAGCTTGGATTTGGAGGAGGTTTCCCTCGCTCGGTGAGTGGAAAGCTGCACCTCTTGCGCACACAGAGAGGTGGGCTCCTCTTGGAGGGTCGCGTTGAAAGAGAAAGAAGGAAGGGAGAACTGGCCTTATATTGGCCCGGTGACCTCACAGGTCATGGGGCCCAGAGTGACCAATAGTAGTTGAAACTTGTGTCCCCGGTCGGTTTTCACACCTCTGTGTGACGTTGAGGCACCCTGGGAGATGGAGTTCTGGAGGCTCTGGTTTGTCTCCAGAACAAAGAACATGTGCTCAAGGCTTTTGACGACACATGTAGGCCGAACTGTAGTTCACAAATACCAGGTCCCAACAGATACAAAATCAGATATCGTAATGGTGGGAAATGACTCCTTCATATTGCTGGCATTTTAATCTGTGATGTTACAGGGCACTTAAAATCTTTTGTATTTACACACTTTCATCTTAACCCCTTCACCATAATCTTTTAATACAGTTGATTAAATGATCACTGAATCATTGCAGCTGGTTTATTTAGAAAAGACAGGACAAACAATCTTGTCTATACTGGCTTCAAATTCTGAAACAAGCTCTTCCATTTGATTACAGCTACATTATGTGTTGTCCTCTCTGACCCAGAATAAGATTCATATCAACATGTAGCATACACAAGGGAGGGAAAAGCAAGAAGTCACAAGCTCAGTAAATGACCACCTGTCTCTAGGTGTACTTAGAAATTTGCTGAGCTGGATCCAAATACAGACAAACAAGATATACAGCAAGTAGTTGATATCTATATATATATATATATATATATATATATATATATATATATATATATATATATATATATATATATATATATATATATATATATATATATATATATATATATATATATATACATAAAAACTGTCTCACACGTAGAAGGATGGCAAAAGAACTCAGGTGATACAAAACTGAAAGTACAGACAACAGGAAACACAGGAGCAGGACGACTGAAACAACCCAAACGTAAAAGTCAACCTGACAAAGAGAAACACAAAGACTCTACACACAGAGGAGGCAGAGATAATAGACCACAGGTGAAACACATGAGGAAAAGATGGAGACAAACACAACAATGGGAAACAGGACAAAGACAGAAAGTAAAGCGAGAGAGATACACAAAGAACAAAGTTTCAAAATGAAACAGGTAACGAAGAATTCAAAGTACAACACAATAATCAAACACAGAGTGGTAGCCCCCCCCATTCATGTTGCACAACATCAGGAGAATACGCCCCCTTCTCACTCAGAGGGCGTCACAGGTTCTGGTCCAGGTTCAGGTCGAGGCTCTGGTCCAGGCTCTGGTCCAGGTTCTGGTCCAGGCTCTGGTCCAGGTTCTGATACAGGTTCTGGTCCAGGCTCTGGTCCAGGCTCTGGTCCAGGATCTGGTCCAGGTTCTGGTCCAGGCTCTGGTCATCTAACACCTAGACTATTGCAACCCCCCTTCTGGCAGGTCTACCTGCTGCTGCCATCCGAACCTCTGCATCTCATCCAGAAAGCAGCAGCTCCACTGGTCTTTAACCTAAATTCACTCACACTCCTCCGCTCCCTTCACTGGTTACCAGTGGCATCAGGACAGAATGTCTACACATCTTCTGCAGCAGACTAAAGACACATCTCTTCAGAACACAACTTGGATTAAAACATTTTGTCTGAACAAATAAAAAAGTTTCGTTCTGTTTAGTTGCACTTACATGCAACACTTTGTAGTTTGGCTTTTTTGAAGCTAATGTAGTCACTTGATTCTTGTTGTTCTGGGTTTGCTCCCTCATGGTTGATGCACTTATTGTGAGTCGCTTTGGATGAAAGCGTCAGCTCAATGAAATGTAATGACGCCGTTTCGAGTGCAATATGAATGTCAGGGCTTCCGGATACTTGGATGACACCACAGGAGCTGTATGGAGGCATGTTGTGTTTTTATTCTGTTGGCTTTTTACATCTGGGCATCGAGGCCACATTATCTTGTGTAATAGAAGTGAGAGTTATTCAGTAAAAATGTAATCAAGAAATCTTTTAAGATTTTTCTGATGGGAGACAAACTAACACACACACACACACACACACACACACACACACACACACACACACACACTTTGATGAGTTCCCATATAAAAGTTTAATCAACGTTCATCAGCCTCATGTTCAGACCTGTGTGACAGGTCGCCCTGTAGCCACGGTTCAAAACAGGTTTTTACAAAAGTGGGTCTGCTGTTTTCCCAGTTTCTCTCATCAGTCACTCAGGTGAAAACACGCTGGTGTGAAAGACAGTCAACATTCTTCATCATGGCAGTGAACATCCCAGGAGTGATATTGATGGTGCTCTTCTACCTGATGGTCCTTGGGACCGGCATCTGGGCTTCTTTCAAGTCCAAGAGGGAACAGAAGAAAAGTGGAGCCAGTGAGATGGAGATGACGTTACTGGGAAACCGGAGCATCAACTGGGTGGTGGGGATCTTCACCATGACAGGTGAGGACAGCTCAGCTGAAGACAACAGGATGGAAACTGTCTGTCCCAGGCATGGAGGCAGAAAGATCTGGCAATTTATAAAAGCATTACTTTTACAAGAACACATCATGAATTGTTGTTTAATATGAATAATAAACAGCCAAATCAGATTTGACTAACAACAGTCTTGGTTGGCTGAAGTCCTACTGGTCCTATTGATCAATAATACTGAATTATGATCTCACCTTTAGTCTTTGTCCAAATATCTGCTGTGTGTTGATCCATCCTGCAGCTACATGGGTTGGAGGAGGCTTCATTGTTGGCACAGCTGAGATGGTGTACACTCCGTCAATGGGACTAACCTGGGCAGCCACGATGTTAACTGCATACAGCTTATCTTTTATTATATGTAAGTTTAAGTTGGCAATTTTACTTCATCAATTCGCCTCAAGTTGAATCATTATTTTAGTGATTTCTTGATATTATTAGTTTCTGTTTTTCCCCTCATTAAATCAAGGTGGCCTGGTGTTTGCTAAACCACTAAGAGAAATGAGGTGTGTCACAATGATGGACCCTTTCCACATCAAGTATGGACAAGTTCTGACAGCTGGACTGAGCCTGGCCTCAATTCTTAATGATATACTATGAGCAGGAACACTGATTTGTTTAGGTAAGTAAGAATATACAGGAGCACTTTAACCTCTCCTCATATATGTGTGTGTTTAAATGTCAGTTTAAAATAAATGTATTTGAAGGAATATGAGTCAGTGATACTTGTACAGACTGTATATAAGTAGAATTCCACTGATACAAGGTGTTTAACAGGAGGCACCATGAGTGTGGTCCTGGATTTGCCCTACACTCTGTGTATCTGGATCTCTGCTGCAGTTGTCATCATCTACACTCTGCTGGGAGGTCTCTACTCTGTGGCCTACACTGATATTATTCAGCTTGTTCTTATATTCATTAGCTTGGTGAGTTGCTGTTCTTTAAGGTTTTATAAAGTGCTGGAGTCCTTGTCCATTACTTACATTTGTATTTGTCTCTGCAGTGGCTGTGTGTTCCCTTTGTCTTGATGAACCCTAACTGCTTGGACATCAGCAAGACACTGATGAACAACACCTTACACGCTCCTGGATCGGTGCACCAGGACTGAGAAGACCGGGATCATGATGGATGATTTCTTGATGTTTGTAAGATGGAGCAAAACTGTGGCTGATGTCAAATGTACTTCACTGGTGTTGAGAGAAATCCTCAAGATAAAGACACATGACTCATATTTTAAATCTGTTTCATTTTCAAGTCACTGGGAAGTCTGGGATTTCAGTGTTTACACCAGAGGACGTTGGCAGCTTCTTCATTAGCCACAGCTAAGCTCTCGTGCTTTGTCGCTGCTTTCCATACTTGTGTTTGGAACACCTCCAATACTGCTTGGGGCAGCTGCTGCATCTACAGGTACTGACAACTTCTACATACTTATGTAAACTGTGACATCTTACATCCACTTATCTGTTGTATTTAATGTTACGGAAAGAACAAAACATGTTAAATCAATAGTTAAATCACAGGAAACCAAGGAGCAACATCTTTGCATAACTTAGTGAGCAGGTAGAGAGCAAGGTGACCTTTTGTTGATTTGTGTACTAAACAGTGGGTTTTGAAACCAAGGTTGATCCATTACCATATAAAAAAAAGAGCTGAGTCACAGTCCTTAGTGCAGGAGAGTCAACTGTAAACAAACAACTATTTTACTGTCCAAACATAAAAAGACCAAATGATCACTGTAAGCAGACTACTTGATCACTATAACCAAGTTCTTTAACCAGCCTTTGAATAGGAGCGATTCTGTTGACGATTTGGACGGTTGATTACTTTGTCCTTGATCACTTTATACGGTGTCCACTGTAATGTTTTTCTTTTGTATGAATTTTCTTTGGTCTGCTCCTCAGATTGGAACCTGACGTCTTATGGTTCTCCATTTCCATATGAACGTGGGGAAGCAGCTCAAGTCTCGCCCTCACATTACAGCACCTCACCCCGTCCTTCATCTCCATAATCGGAACTGGATGTGTTGCTGCTGCTGTGATGTCATCTGCTGATTCTGATTTGATTTCTGCTGCTTCTGTCTTCACCTCCAACATATACAAGAACATCCTGAGGCCACAGGTGAGAACATTGAATTATAAGATAAGAGTTAGTATCTCAAACCTCTTCACTTCCTCCTCTCTACTTTTTCTCCAGGCATCAGACAGAGAGATTCAGTGGGTGATCCGAGTTGCTGTGATGGTCGTGGGTTTGGTTGGTACATCACTAACCAGCCAGAAAAACAGTGTCTTACTCTTCTGGATTCTTATTGCTGAAGTGGCCTACGTCATAATCTTCCCTCAACTGGTCTGCGTCCTCTTCGTCAATATCTCCAATGGTTACGGAGCTGTTATGGGCTGTGTGGTGGGATTGGTGCTCAGAGTTCTCAGTGGACTCCCATCACTCGGGCTGCCAGTTGTCCTCCACTTCCCAGGATGTGTTCTAGAGGATGGAGTTTATGTCCAGTACGCTCCAGTTAAGACCATCTCCATGCTGTCTGCCATTGCTGCCATCGTGTTGTTCTCCTATCTGACGTCTGTGCTCTTCAACAAAGGCCTGTTACCTGAGAAGTGTGACGTGTTCAAGGTGAAAGTCCAGCAATCAGCACGAGAGCTGACACTGGTACATGGGGCCAAAGAAGACAATGAGAAAGAGACACTGGATAACACATGTCCTCAGACTGAGGCCTCAGAGCCAATGATTAGCTCAGAGTGTTAGAGTCCCTGAATATCTGTTGTTTGAAATCTAACACAGACCAGGAAGTTCTATCACATCCTACATCCCCATGAAGACGTCTGCATCCAAAACACAGGGGTATTCAGAAAAGTGGACATAGATGGCACCAGTTCACTGAGCACATTTGTCTACAGTTCAAAAAGATTGACTTTCTTTCATTAAAATAAGTTCTTATTGCAACTTTGGTCCTTTATTGGGTTCTTTGTTTATACTGGGACAAATGACAGCGAGATCTACTGAACTACAAAGATTGTGATCTCACCATGTTGTGTGTCTATTATGATGTAAAGTGTTATGGTGAGATACAAAATCAGATATCGTAATGGTGGGAATTTACTCCTTCATATTGTTGGCATTTTAATCTGTGATGGCACTTAAAATCTTTTGTATTTACACACTTTCATTTTAACCACTTCACCATCTTTTAATAAACTTGATTAAATGATCACTGAATCATTGCAGCTGGTTTATTTAGAAAAGCATAGCTATGCTGTACCTTTTCATTGCTTCTGAATAAACCGAGACCGGCTCTTCTCATATCTCGGGATAAAAGAACACGACAAAAATTGATGACCCCGACGTGATCCTGAAGAGAAGTTTTGACCAGAAAGACCGGAGACCCAAAGGTCGAGGCCGCTCTGATCGATTCTCCACATACTCAAAGGCCCCAAACTAAAGGGTAAGCAGAAACCTGTTAAAACAAATTCTGCATTAGTTATATAGGCATTGATATAGATTGTGAGTGTGCGGAGAGGAGAAAGGAGGTAAAATAATAAAGTTCTGTGTTTTTTTGGAAGCAATGAAAGGCTATGTGAAATAAAGGGAATGACCTGTGAGAGGTCTGGGACCCTATGAAAGGGAATGACCTGCGAGAGGTCTGGCACCCTGTGAGGGGTTTGGGACCCTGTCTTGGCGCAACAGAAACGAGGTAAAAAGCGAGGTCTAGGACCTGCGCGGGACGGGCGCCACACTTAAAGTCTGCGACGCTCGAACCCTTAAACCTAATTCAGATTGGAGAAAAGACAGACGATTCATGCAATAGATTGCATCCGTGCAACCTAATCTGTGATTAGGGTGTGAACCTGGAGGAAGGGGCTACCGGCACTGACGAGTGAGGAGCTTAACTAGCCAGACACACCGTTGCTTGAATTGGGCACAAATTAAAAGACGCCGAGGCCATAACATGTTACGAATAAGACTGACAGAGATAAAAAAGACTGACAAAGAACAAAGACTTGACTAAGACCTAGCACCTCTGAGTTCCATATGAGCAAAGAGAAACACGCAGATAATTTTTCCTAAAATGGTTTTAGAGTTATGACAATATATAATCCAACAAAATTTGCTATCGAGACCGCCAACCATAATATTTTTTATAGTGCACAAAATTAGAGGGTTCCTTGCACTGTTACACATATCCAAGCAAAATTGGTACTGTGAAATGATATATCCTTAACTGAAGAGAGATCGAATTTGGAGTGAAGAAGCAATTTCCACACAGAAATTCTTTATTTATTTAATTTTCTTCATTTTTAGAATTGGAAGCTAAAGACTACTTAAGAATTTTACTTTTACAGAGGAAAACAAAAACTTCAATTTGGAAAACGCAGCCTCGGCTGCAGGTGACCACCCGAAAGGGATTTTCACAGATGTTAGCTTGGTAAGTGGTGTGGCAACTCTGCTATAGTCACGGATAAACCTACGGTAGAAATTGGCAAATCCCAGAAACCTCTGAAGTTGCTTCCTTGATGTAGGAGTGGACCATTCGGCCACTGCCTTAACCTTGGCAGGGTCGGTCTTAATTTGCCCTTTCTCCACAATAAACCCCAAAAAACTAACAGATGAAACATGAAAATTGCATTTCTCAGCCTTAACATACAGTCTGTTTTCTAATAGTCTTTTCAAAACTAGTTTTACATGTTGTACATGTTCACGAAGGTTACGGGAGAAAATCTAAATATCGTCGAGATAAACGAAAACAAACCTATTCAGCATATCCCGCAAAACATCACTGATGAGGGCCTGAAAAACTGCAGGTGCATTAGTGAGGCCGAAAGGCATGACCAAGTACTCAAAGTGTCCTAGGGGAGTGTTAAAACCCGTCTTCCACTCATCCCCCTCCCTGATTCTAACCAGATGGTAGGCATTGCGGAGGTCCAATTTAGAAAAAATGGTTGCTTCATGAAGGGGCCCGAAGGCTGAGTCTATGAGTGGGAGGGGATATTTATTTTTCACGGTGATATCGTTCAACCCTCGATAGTCTATGCAGGGGCGAAGCGATTTATCCTTCTTGTCAACAAAAAAGAAACCTGCCCCGAGTGGTGAGGAAGAGGGACGAATGAGACCGGTAGCCAGAGAGTCAGAGATATATGCCTCCATGGCCTCCCTTTCAGGCTTGGATAAATTATACAGTTTACTGGACGGATAGGGGGCGCCAGGGAGCAAATCGATCCCACAATCATAGGGTCGGTGAGGGGGAAGAGACAAGTCTTGACTGGGAAATGTAATCAGCGTCAATGAAATTGTCATCCGCACCGGAGTCAACAAGGACCAACAGAGGTAGAGAGACCTGAGACCACGAAACAGTACCTTTTAGTTGCAGGCGAGGAGGAGACGAAATAACTGAGGAATGGCTCACCAGCGCTCCTCCTGTGGCTGATGAGCCTGCCCTTTTGGCAGAGCCGGACAGTGGGCTCTCCGGTGACAGTCCTGGCCACAGTAAGCGCAGAGCTTCTGGAGGTGACGACGCTGACGTTCGGTCGGTGTGAGCCTCATCCCTCCCAGCTGCATGGGTTCCTCGGAGCAGAGGGGTGAAGAGGCTGTCCGCGGAGGAATCACGCAGGAGGATGGTGGAAGAAGAGAGTCCGCAGGTCCCCGATGGTGAGGGTTCATTGTCTGACTCAAGGGAGGGGCGTGTCTCTCCCTGTCTGATCTCTCCCTGCGTCTCTCACGGAGGCGATTATCTAATCGTATGGCTAAAGAAATTAACTCGTCAAGCGAGGTGGTCTCGTCCCAAGCAGCCAGCTCGTCTCGTAACTCCCCCCTAAGACCCCGTAGAAAAAAACCCTGTAAAGCTTTCTCATCCCACCCGCTCTCGACTGCGAGAATGCGGAAGTCAATAGAAACTGTTGCCACTGAGTTAAAGCCCTGACGTAAGGAGAGGAGCTGGCTACCGGCTTCCTTTCCTTGCAGGGGGTGATCAAAAACCTTGAGGAATTCGGCTGTGAAGGATTGGAACGAGTCACAAATAGGTGAATTACAGTGGGAAACGGCTACAGCCCAAGCCGCGGCTTTCTCCGACAGGAGACTCATGACAAAGGCAATCCGCGACTTGTCTGTAGAATACGTTAACGGCTGCTGGTCAAATATGAGTGAGCATTGGTGAAGGAACTGTCTACATGACTCTAATACTCCTGAATACCTGGCGGGTGTGGGGATGAAGGGTTCCCGGGGTTGTGTCGGATAAGAGACTGAGGGAGCTGGTAGTGGGAGAGCCGGAGCTGGAGCTGGAGCTGGAGCTGGAACTGGGGCTGGAGCTGGAGCTGGAACTGGAGCGTGGACAGGAGCCGTCAGCCTGGTTAGGTGAGTGGACAGCTGGTCCATGCGGCCACCGATCTGTGCCACATTCGCGGATAGGTTGCGGAGAACTTCCATAACCTCGTGTAGAGCTTTCTCGTGCTGCCCAACACGAGTTCCTTGGTTGGACAGAGCCTGTCTGATTTCATCAGCATCCGCAGGGTCCATCTTGGCCAGATAATTCTGTTAGGGTTTGTTTGGGTTGGACCCCAAAGCAGAGACTGGAAACAGACTTGGAACGAAGGCAGAGTTTATTTATATGGATAAGCAGAGATGGCAGGCTGTGGAGGCAGGGTGCTGGCTGGGATGTCCACAGGAAGGCACGAACACGGGACAACAAAAACGTAGAAGAGCAGCAAGGCACACGGGAGGGCTGCGTAGCAAAAGGGAAAAGAACGCGGATTAGTACTCATAAGACACAAGATACGAAACCGAGGAAAAAACATGAGGCTGCGCTACCGAACGAGACGGAATTATCTGGCGGAGTAGTGGAGTCAAGACCAGGCTTTTATGGAGCGGTTGATGAGTGAGTGAGAACAGGTGTGCCTTGTCTGCTGCAGCGGGGAAGCCAGCCACACCCCCTGCCACACACACGACCTGCAGGGGAAGAACAGAAAGGGAAGGGGGAGAGAGAGAGAAAAACAAAACACCCAAAACACAGAATCATCACAGAGACTGAAGCTAGAGGAGAGAGAAAAAGTAAGTCAGGCCAGAAAAGTAAAAACTTACATTTCAGGCAGATAGGAAGGTATGTGGAATGTGGTTAGAAGACTTGCATCAAAGGAACAGAAAACACACACTGGCAGGGACAGATAACACCTCACAAGTGTCTCAGTGTCTCAAAATGCAGGTTTCCGACCTCGACTCTTCCCCGCCGAGAAGACGACAACCAGACAACACCAAGCCCCACCAGAAGCAGATGTTCCACAGGCAGGAGCCCAGGCTCCACAACCTCTTCCACCTGATAAAGTTCCAGACCCGCAACTGCTCTCTTCACCTCACACCAGACAAGCGGGCAATATGGACTGGGACAGGATCCAGCCCAAATCGCGATGGTTGAAGTGACCTGATGTTGCCAGCCTGTTAAAACGTACAGGCATCAAGTGGGACTCAGGAAGACCTTAATAAAAACACATGCCGTTGATGCGAAGAAGTTAATTAAAGATGAAGAAAAGAAGAAGAAAAGAGAGACTGATCTGCATAAAGCTTCACTGACAATGTTCAGAGGTACATCGCGGATGCAAAAGAAGAGGATTTCAAGGAAGAAGGGGAGACGGCAAATGGAATGATGATTGGGACATTTGTTTTCACTGTGGAGAGAAGGGACATTGGGCAAGAAATTGTCCGAAGAAACGGCAACAACCTGCCAAGGCTGATTGAACCGAGGCGGGGATGGAGGAGAGGGAGGAACCAGCAACTTTGAACAGAGAACGAGACCGTGAGGAACACCTCAAACATCAAGAGGGTGAATGCACCACACCAACACAAACACTTATCACAGAAGTAAAGATTTTTTAGAAAAGAAAGACAAACTACTGATAGGAACATATGTTAAATATCAATGAGATGTATATGCTAATATGCCAACGCACACACTCACAGTGCTAGGGAAAGAGATTCAATTATAATGCTGATTCATTGTTATATGCGTATGAATGGAAGCTCTGTTCATCTTTTGTCACATCCATCAACACTGATCTAGTGGATAAGGCACATTCAGTCACACTAAGAGCAGACACCACATATCTGCATCCAGAAGATTTACACTGCACTGCACACATACACGAAGGGAAAGATGCAGATTTTGAAAAAAGATGGTTTAGAGAAAGTTGTGAAGAAAGTTGTGTGAAAGAGAATTTAACACTAAATTGTATTTTCTGGAATGAACATAGATGTGCTGTTTCTGTAATTTTACTGAAACCAGAAAATAAGTCACCCTCTCAGTTCCTTCACAGATATTCAGAGGATGCTTTCCTTTTTTGACGTTCCTGGTTCACACTCACATGTCTTGCTGACAAAACACAAAAATGATGAATGGCAAGACTGTTCACATAGTGACTGTTAGTAGCCGTTGCTGGCTGGTTTTAATCTTGAAGTTGGTTGTTGTGTGTGTGTGTGCGTCACATCGCAGTTCAGTCTCGCACCTGTCTGATAATGCCTGTTGTGGAGACTGTACATCTGTGGCATACATTACACTGTACTTTAACTTGTTCTCATACCTAACTTACTATATTACAGCCTAAACTCCATTAGCTTTATTCAAACATCGCACATACATGAATGCACTGTTTTCATAAGAAACTGTGACCTACCCTTAGAAAGAATTCAAGCAGCTGCCACTAGGGTCTGAAGGACAGATAGGAAAGGCGTTGTTTTGTCTAGAAAATGCGCATGCCATACTGAAGACTCACAAGCCGTCAGCCGATTCAAGGCTTGTTTTAAAACACCAAACCAAACTGTCAGAAATGTGAAGATTTGCCCAGCAACGGTCAGAGGAGGGACGAACCTGGGAGTGGCTCCTCATCATTCGCAGACTCCAGGGCCAGGAGGCTGGGACCACACCTGCGCACCAGCAAGGGAGAGCCAGGGCTAAGCCACGGTGACTCCCCCTCGTTACTGACCAATGAAGTTCTACCTACTATTATAAATATTGCACCTGTCGTCCGTTCGGGGCGACTCTTGACTACCCCGTGCTACTGACTTAGCCGAGGCTGTGTATTGTGCACATAGCTATGCTGTACCTTTTCATTGCTTCTGAATAAATACTTGTTGAACCAAACCGAGACCGGCTCTTCTCATATCTCGGGATAAAAGAACACGACAGAAAACATCATGAATTGTTGTTTAATATGAATAATAAACAGCCAAATCAGATTTGACTTATCCTCCGATCTTGGGACCCACTCCTTCAAGTGTCCTTCCACATTTTCAATATTCAACCCACCCTTGAAAAACACTGAACAAGGAAAAACACGAACTACCCAAATAAACGATCAACATACAAACATTAACAACCTATCACAATATGTATATACAAACAAATCGGCTTAACCTTAAACAAATAATAACAAAGTCAAACAAGGAAGTTTCAGCCCATTCTAAATCTAATCCCGCCCCTTTGGTCTCCTCCACTTCCTGTGGGATGGGCTTAAAAGACCACTTCCTGCAGGCTTCAGGCCTCTTGCCAGGTGAGCTCTTTACAAACAAAGGGTAAGTGTTATTGTAAATTAAAGAAAAAGACAGAATAATTAAAGAAAAATAATATAAGTGAAATCATGTGCACCCAACTTAGAGAATAAACTGTCAATTAAATAAAGATGTACTATGAAAAAAAAGAAATATGTGTAAAGTTTTACTGGAATGAAATGCAGAATGTGACAAAATTCTACATTTTTACATTATAAGACTGAGTGAGCTGATGGAGCAACCGCCACAGTCTGAATCTATGAATATCTTTCCAACTTTACTGCTTTTCTTCACACAGAAACATAGCAAGTTGAAATGCACGGCGGAATGCAAACATGGAATCTGTACATGTGTCTCCCTTGTGAGCTCACCTTTAGAGATCTGCTGCTTTTCCAGTTACACTCGTTATGTTTTCCAGTTTCTCTCGTTAGTCAAGATACAGGTTATAAAACACGCTGGTGTGAAAGACAGTCAACATTCTTCATCATGGCAGTGAACATCCCAGGAGTGATATTGATGGTGCTCTTCTACCTGATGGTCCTTGGGACCGGCATCTGGGCTTCTTTCAAGTCCAAGAGGGAACAGAAGAAAAGTGGAGCCAATGAGACGGAGATGACGTTACTGGGAAACCGGAGCATCAACTGGGTGGTGGGGATCTTCACCATGACAGGTGAGGACAGCTCAGCTGAAGACAACAGGATGGAAACTGTCTGTCCCAGGCATGGAGGCAGAAAGATCTGGCAATTTATAAAAGCATTACTTTTACAAGAACACATCATGAATTGTTGTTTAATATGAATAATAAACAGCCAAATCAGATTTGACTAACAACAGTCTTGGTTGGCTGAAGTCCTACTGGTCCTATTGATCAACAATACTGAATTATGATCTCACCTTTAGTCTTTGTCCAAATATCTGCTGTGTGTTGATCCATCCTGCAGCTACATGGGTTGGAGGAGGCTTCATTGTTGGCACAGCTGAGATGGTGTACACTCCGTCAATGGGACTAACCTGGGCAGCCACGATGTTAACTGCATACAGCTTATCTTTTATTATATGTAAGTTTAAGTTGGCAATTTTACTTCATCAATTCACCTCAAGTTGAATCATTATTTTAGTGATTTCTTGATATTATCATTAGTTTCTGTTTTTCCCCTCATTAAATCAAGGTGGCCTGGTGTTTGCTAAACCACTAAGAGAAATGAGGTGTGTCACAATGATGGACCCTTTCCACATCAAGTATGGACAAGTTCTGACAGCTGGACTGAGCCTGGCCTCAATTCTTAATGATATACTATGGGTAGCAGGAACACTGATTTGTTTAGGTAAGTAAGAATATACAGGAGCACTTTAACCTCTCCTCATATATGTGTGTGTTTAAATGTCAGTTTAAAATAAATGTATTTGAAGGAATATGAGTCAGTGATACTTGTACAGACTGTATATAAGTAGAATTCCACTGATACAAGGTGTTTAACAGGAGGCACCATGAGTGTGGTCCTGGATTTGCCCTACACTCTGTGTATCTGGATCTCTGCTGCAGTTGTCATCATCTACACTCTGCTGGGAGGTCTCTACTCTGTGGCCTACACTGATATTATTCAGCTTGTTCTTATATTCATTAGCTTGGTGAGTTGCTGTTCTTTAAGGTTTTATAAAGTGCTGGAGTCCTTGTCCATTACTTACATTTGTATTTGTCTCTGCAGTGGCTGTGTGTTCCCTTTGTCTTGATGAACCCTAACTGCTTGGACATCAGCAAGACACTGATGAACAACACCTTACACGCTCCCTGGATCGGTGCACCAGGACTGGAGAAGACCGGGATCATGATGGATGATTTCTTGATGTTTGTAAGATGGAGCAAAACTGTGGCTGATGTCAAATGTACTTCACTGGTGTTGAGAGAAATCCTCAAGATAAAGACACATGACTCATATTTTAAATCTGTTTCATTTTCAAGTCACTGGGAAGTCTGGGATTTCAGTGTTTACACCAGAGGACGTTGGCAGCTTCTTCATTAGCCACAGCTAAGCTCTCGTGCTTTGTCGCTGCTTTCCTCATACTTGTGTTTGGAACACCTCCAATACTGCTTGGGGCAGCTGCTGCATCTACAGGTACTGACAACTTCTACATACTTATGTAAACTGTGACATCTTACATCCACTTATCTGTTGTATTTAATGTTACGGAAAGAACAAAACATGTTAAATCAATAGTTAAATCACAGGAAACCAAGGAGCAACATCTTTGCATAACTTAGTGAGCAGGTAGAGAGCAAGGTGACCTTTTGTTGATTTGTGTACTAAACAGTGGGTTTTGAAACCAAGGTTGATCCATTACCATATAAAACAAAGAGCTGAGTCACAGTCCTTAGTGCAGGAGAGTCAACTGTAAACAAACAACTATTTTACTGTCCAAACATAAAAAGACCAAATGATCACTGTAAGCAGACTACTTGATCACTATAACCAAGTTCTTTAACCAGCCTTTGAATAGGAGCGATTCTGTTGACGATTTGGACGGTTGATTACTTTGTCCTTGATCACTTTATACGGTGTCCACTGTAATGTTTTTCTTTTGTATGAATTTTCTTTGGTCTGCTCCTCAGATTGGAACCTGACGTCTTATGGTTCTCCATTTCCATATGAACGTGGGGAAGCAGCTCAAGTCCTGCCCCTCACATTACAGCACCTCACCCCGTCCTTCATCTCCATAATCGGAACTGGATGTGTTGCTGCTGCTGTGATGTCATCTGCTGATTCTGGTTTGATTTCTGCTGCTTCTGTCTTCACCTCCAACATATACAAGAACATCCTGAGGCCACAGGTGAGAACATTGAATTATAAGATAAGAGTTAGTATCTCAAACCTCTTCACCTCCTCCTCTCTACTTTTTCTCCAGGCATCAGACAGAGAGATTCAGTGGGTGATCCGAGTTGCTGTGATGGTCGTGGGTTTGGTTGGTACATCACTAACCAGCCAGAAAAACAGTGTCTTACTCTTCTGGATTCTTGGTGCTGAATTGGCCTACGTCATAATCTTCCCTCAACTGGTCTGCGTCCTCTTCGTCAATATCTCCAATGGTTACGGAGCTGTTATGGGCTGTGTGGTGGGATTGGTGCTCAGAGTTCTCAGTGGACTCCCATCACTCGGGCTGCCAGTTGTCCTCCACTTCCCAGGATGTGTTCTAGAGGATGGAGTTCATGTCCAGTACGCTCCAGTTAAGACCATCTCCATGCTGTCTGCCATTGCTGCCATCGTGTTGTTCTCCTATCTGACGTCTGTGCTCTTCAACAAAGGCCTGTTACCTGAGAAGTGTGACGTGTTCAAGGTGAAAGTCCAGCAATCAGCACGAGAGCTGACACTGGTACATGGGGCCAAAGAAGACAATGAGAAAGAGACACTGGATAACACATGTCCTCAGACTGAGGCCTCAGAGCCAATGATTAGCTCAGAGTGTTAGAGTCCCTGAATATCTGTTGTTTGAAATCTAACACAGACCAGGAAGTTCTATCACATCACATCACACATCATTTGTTAATTTCTCATGATGTATATGTTCAAAACGCCAACTTGTTATGAAAAGTGGACACTGTGTTTATAGATGGTGACTATTCACAAATCACAAGGCTGGATTTTCTTTTCCATGTAAAAGTGCAAACAGTTATGATTGTCAGTGTTCTATAGGGAAAATATTACTGGGCTCTTTGTTTATATTTAACTTTTACATCCTACACAGTGTTTTTAACTGGTTATGAAATTGTCTCATATTAATTTGGCTGCCTCTTTATGACCTACAACAGCAAATGAGACAATCCACGAGAAAATTGGCCTTGTCTATAAACCTGAGGTATAAATCTTATTCACATTATATACATGTTACCCTTAGGTACCATTTTCCAAAAGTATTTCTCCATAACTATGATAGATACTTTAAAGGGAAATTTAGGCTTCCGTTAGCACATAAGAGCATAAGAATAATAAAAAGTAAATAAGTTAATCAGCAGTGAAATGATTGTCTGACCATTGGAACTACTACAAAAGCTGTAAAATAAACAAGACTCAGAGGAGTGAACATTAGGAGCTGGAAGGCCAAGGGTGCCCAAATCCAGCAGTTCAGGGTGTCCAAACACAATAACCTCAGTCTTGTTTTCATTTAGTTTGAGGAAGTTAAAGTTCATCCATGATTTTATGTCATTTATGTCATCAAACAGGGGCTGCAGTGAGCTCTTAATTTTAAGATTCAGGGGCAAGTATATTTTAATATCGTCCACAAAGCAGGGGAGAGAGACACCATATTTTGTGTATACCATATATAATTGATGCTAGGGGGAGCAGTCTGCGGCAGGTGAACAGCCTGAGGCAGGTGAACAGCCTGCGGCAGGTGAACAGCCTGAGGCAGGTGAACAGGCTGCGGCAGGTGAACAGCCTGAGGCAGGTGAACAGCCTGAGGCAGGTGAACAGGCTGCGGCAGGTGAACAGCCTGAGGCAGGTGAACAGCCTGAGGCAGGTGAACAGGCTGCGGCAGGTGAACAGCCTGAGGCAGGTGAACAGCCTGAGGCAGGTGAACAGGCTGCGGCAGGTGAACAGCCTGAGGCAGGTGAACAGCCTGCGGCAGGTGAACAGGCTGCGGCAGGTGAACAGCCTGAGGCAGGTGAACAGCCTGAGGCAGGTGAACAGGCTGCGGCAGGTGAACAGCCTGAGGCAGGTGAACAGGCTCAGAGCGAGGCAGGTGAACAGCCTGAGGCAGGTGAACAGGCTGGCAGGTGAACAGCCTGAGGCAGGTGAACAGGCTGAGGCAGGTGAACAGCCTGCGGCAGGTGAACAGCCTGAGGCAGGTGAACAGGCTGCGGCAGGTGAACAGGCTGCGGCAGGTGAACAGCCTGAGGCAGGTGAACAGCCTGAGGCAGGTGAACAGCCTGAGGCAGGTGAACAGGCTGAGGCAGGTGAACAGCCTGTGGTGGTGAACAGGCTGAGGCAGGTGAACAGGCTGCGGCAGGTGAACAGCCTGAGGCAGGTGAACAGCCTGAGGCAGGTGAACAGGCTGAGGCAGGTGGCAGGTGAACAGGCTGGAGGTGAACAGCCTGAGGGTGGTGAACAGCTGTGAGGCAGGTGAACAGGCTGAGGCAGGTGAACAGCCTGAGGCAGGTGAACAGCCTGCGGCAGGTGAACAGGCTGAGGCAGGTGAACAGCCTGCGGTAGGTGAACAGGCTGCGGCAGGTGAACAGCCTGAGGCAGGTGAACAGCCTGGTAGGTGAACAGCCTGAGGCAGGTGAACAGGCTGAGGCAGGTGAACAGGCTGAGGCAGGTGAACAGCCTGAGGCAGGTGAACAGGCTGCGGCAGGTGAACAGCCTGAGGCAGGTGAACAGGCTGCGGCAGGTGAACAGCCTGAGGCAGGTGAACAGCCTGAGGCAGGTGAACAGCCTGAGGCAGGTGAACAGGCTGAGGCAGGTGAACAGCCTGAGGCAGGTGAACAGGCTGCGGCAGGTGAACAGCCTGCGGCAGGTGAACAGGCTGCGGCAGGTGAACAGCCTGAGGCAGGTGAACAGGCTGCGGCAGGTGAACAGGCTGCGGCAGGTGAACAGCCTGAGGCAGGTGAACAGCCTGAGGCAGGTGAACAGCCTGAGGCAGGTGAACAGGCTGAGGCAGGTGAACAGGCTGCGGCAGGTGAACAGCCTGAGGCAGGTGAACAGCCTGAGGCAGGTGAACAGGCTGAGGCAGGTGAACAGGCTGCGGCAGGTGAACAGCCTGAGGCAGGTGAACAGCCTGAGGCAGGTGAACAGGCTGAGGCAGGTGAACAGCCTGAGGCAGGTGAACAGGGGTGAACAGCCTGAGGCAGGTGAACAGGCTGAGGCAGGTGAACAGCCTGTGGTAGGTGAACAGGCTGAGGCAGGTGAACAGGCTGCGGCAGGTGAACAGCCTGAGGCAGGTGAACAGCCTGAGGCAGGTGAACAGGCTGAGGCAGGTGAACAGCCTGCGGCAGGTGAACAGGCTGCGGCAGGTGAACAGCCTGAGGCAGGTGAACAGCCTGAGGCAGGTGAACAGCCTGAGGCAGGTGAACAGGCTGAGGCAGGTGAACAGGCTGAGGCAGGTGAACAGGCTGAGGCAGGTGAACAGCCTGAGGCAGGTGAACAGCCTGCGGCAGGTGAACAGGCTGAGGCAGGTGAACAGAGGTGAACAGGCTGCGGCAGGTGAACAGCCTGAGGCAGGTGAACAGCCTGAGGCAGGTGAACAGCCTGAGGCAGGTGAACAGCCTGCGGTAGGTGAACAGCCTGAGGCAGGTGAACAGGCTGAGGCAGGTGAACAGGCTGAGGCAGGTGAACAGGCTGAGAACAGGAACCACTGAGACAATCCAGAGTGACTATGGTCCAGGGTTTAAGTTCTGGTGTTGATGAGGTAGATGAGATGCAGGTGAGTCCACTTGAGAAACACAGGGAGGGTCATGGTGAACCATGATATGTTAAATGTCCAAGAATTAAACTTAAAAGGAGGTAGAGGAGTGGTTTTCATCTGACAGATTGTTCCCAAGATGTAAAATACAGAAAGAACACAAACAGGGGGAGACTGGCTGAATATCACCAGCTTATAAACTGCAGTCAGACCAGGTGAGGTGAATACCTGCAAACTCCTCCCATCAGGTTCTGAGAGGATTTCAACCAAACCACAGCATGAACCCTGTGAAGGTCTTCAAAAGTTAAATGATCTGAAATTTAAATTATGTCGACGTTCATTAAGACACATTTTAAGAGAAATATTTAGGTGCCATGTATAGTCAGTGATACAGATGTTCTCACACAAACAAGATCTCCTTCACGTGTTGTTCTCAACATTTGTCTTACATTCATTATGGTGTTAAAACGTTTTTACATTCAGCTTGTTGAAACCTTCAGAAACTCTGTATCCACACAATCTCAACGGTACAACACCTAAAGATTTAAAACCTGCCTGGTTCTATAATTAGAATTATAAAAAGTAACATTTCTCTCTGCTGTGAAAAAGCTGTGAGGGACATTAACTCCATCGGAGTGTGTATGTGTTTGATTCGTCAACACAGAGGAAATTAGATTCAAAATATCTTTTATTCAGATTTTATATCTTTTATTCAGATTTTATTTGATCCATAATTACAAAGCTTTCAAAATTCACATTCATCTGTAACAATAAAAAATAAATCAAATTATTGATCATCTGTCAAGATGTGTTCACTTCACATAACTTTCTTCAGACATCCTCAGAACCAACTGTGACTTTTCACTTTCTTCCCTCTCAACCATTTACAAAATGTCTTCACTGCATCAGAAGAGGTGGGAGACCGCCGAGGTGACCTCTGACCCCAGACCCTCAAAGGGATCTGGATGAACTTTGTTCCAAACTTACAAACACAAGCAAAGTGATGCTGTAAGGTTTGAGCTAAATTTGATCCACAGTTAGAAATTAGATTTTGTGACATTAGAAATAATAAACTGGAACAAAAATTTCTGAGCGAAAAATGATGCAAGAGCAAGACGAGTCAAAGAGACGGAGTGGATGTGGAAACGTGCAGAGGTTGAGCATTGTGCAGCTCATCAGTATCAATAAAAGCAGATCTGATGAAGGACTTGATATACGTGGCTGCAGGAGAAGAGCTCTGTCGTAGTTTCCTGTTTGCTCTAACACAGCAACAAGAGCAAACACCTGCTTCATCCTGTCACTTCCCTCAGAACACATCAGACCAAACAACTCGTCTGAATCAATACAACACGTCATCTGTTCACATTTTACACAAATAATTCACTTCTAATCACTTAGTTATCAAGCGTAAGTATTGAAATCAATCAAACCCAGTAAACTGATCACAGACAGTTGCCATTAATCAATAAATAAATTCTCGATGCAGCATCGCTGACATCAACTCAGCTTAAAGTACAAACGAAGAAAAGTTCAAATAAAAGCATCTTCACGTTGTCGGCCGAGACATTGTCCAGCAATATTTGGCGATCAGTGAATCCATCAGTGTTAATAATCACTATCAATGAAACACACTGATTAGATTTCACATTATTGATCAATCAATATTGATAATTCAAGTCCCTGCTGCTGCTTTCAGGAAAGTTTTTCTCTAATGCCTGCCAATCACCTTGAAGGTTGCTGGTTCAAATCCCTGAACCCGGAGCGAAGTTAATGACAAATGCTCGGCAGCACCTGAATATTACCTGAGGTTAATATCTGTCAGAGTATGAAGTCTGCAGCGCCTCAATGGATGGACGCACGCTAAGAGAAGACAAATGATAGAATGGATCAAAAGTCCAACATGTTTTTCTACCACTTTTCTTTTTCTCTTGTTCTGTGGTCTCGACCTCAAGGGGAGTTTCTGCTGAGTTTCTCCTCATCAAAGTTACACAGGAGACTCTTGGCTCCGTTCTGCCACGAGTACAGCGTCTCCAGCGGGGTTTTTCCGTCCTGCACAGGAGAAATAAAAAACTTTTGTTCTGCACGTCTGTAGATAAGACGTTGGTCTTCATTTGATGCATCACAGTGATGAACATCTGTAAAACAGCTGCTATAGAGATTCAACTACATATTAAATCATCTTTGTTATGATGAGACAAGCTTTAAGTCTGAACTGTGTGATGGACGCCATAACAGCTCATAACAGATCGCCCCCTATGGTACAGGTCATTGACCTCCTCCATGTTAGCAGATGGGACACGGACCAAACTAAAATCAAAGCAGACGTTAAATGAATGTTTGTCAAAGATGTTTCTGTCGTTTCAGGAGGTTCTTATCTCACTGATGTTTCTGATCAGTTATTTGATGAGATAAAGACGTGATGATTGACAGCTGAGACTGACTCCTGATTGGTTAGACTACTCCTGCACAGACTGTGAGTCCAGATGTTTCTGAGGTGTTGCTGTGTTCTTACACTGTTCTTGGTGTTGAGACTGGCTCCGTACATCATCAACAGCTTGATCATCTTGAATCTGTTGATTCTCACAGCGTCGTGCATGGGCGTGTCTCCGTCCTTCAGCGTGGGAGGGACACAGGAAGTCAGTGTGGTTTCTGTGTAAGGTGTGTAATGTGTGTAGTGTGTGTAGTTAGGTAATGTGTGTAGTGTGTGTAGTGTGTTTAATGTGTGTATTTGTATTATAACGTATCACATCGAATCATAAGTTATTGAATCATATGGTAACGTCTTGTATCATTTGGGATCGTTTGGTATCATAACGTATCATAATGTATCATAACGTATCATAACGTATCATAATGTATCGTAATGTATCATAATGTATCATAACGTATCATAACGTATCATAATGTATCATAACGTATCATAATGTATCATAACGTATCATAACGTATCATAATGTATCGTAATGTATCATAATTACAGTATCATAATGTATCATAATGTATCATAGAGTATCATAAGGTATCATAAGGTATCATAAGGTATCATAACGTATCATAAGGTATCATAATGTATCATAATGTATCATAAGGTATCATAAGGTATCATAACGTATCATAATGTATCATAACGTATCATAACGTAACGATCGTAACGTATCATAATGTATCGTAACGTATCATAAGGTATCATAACGTATCATAATGTATCATAAGGTATCATAAGGTATCATAAGGTATCATAATGTATCATAACGTATCATAATGTATCATAACGTATCATAACGTATCATAATGTATCGTAATGTATCATAATGTATCATAACGTATCATAACGTATCATTGATTACGATGTCACAGGTAAATGTTTGAATTATTCCTCCAGGTTCATGCTCTGATTTCAGAAAGATACACAAACTGATGTCATCCCAGATTCTGCTCTTTGATAAAACTAAGTCTATTTATTGTTAACACCTGATTTAATATGAGTAAATATCATGTGTCGTCCAATCAGGTTCTTACTCTGTCTTTGGCGTTGACGTCTGCTCCACAGTGAATGAGATGTTCAGCACATTCACTGTGTCCCGTCCTCACAGCCACATGGAGAGGAGTGCTCTGCAGCTGAGGGGAGGAGAGGAGGAGCAGAGGAGGAGCAGAGGGGAGGGGAGGAGAGGGGAGGAGCAGAGGAGAGGGAGGGAGGAGAGGGAGGAGAGGAGAGGAGGAGAGGAGAGGAGGAGAGGAGAGGAGGAGAGAGGAGAGGAGAGGAGAGGAGAGAGGGAGGAGAGGAGAGGGAGGGGAGGGGAGGAGGAGAGGAGAGGGAGGAGAGGGGAGGAGAGGAGGGAGGAGAGGAGAGGAGAGGGAGAGGGGAGGAGAGGAGAGGGAGGAGAGGAGAGGAGAGGAGGGGAGGAGAGGGAGGAGGAGAGAGGGGAGGAGCAGAGAGGAGGAGAGGAGGAGGAGAGGGAGGAGCAGAGGAGGGGAGGGAGAGAGGGAGGAGCAGAGGGGAGGGGAGGAGAGGAGAGAGAGGAGGGGAGGGAGAGAGGGAGAGGGGAGAGAGGGAGGGAGGGGAGGAGAGGAGAGGGGAGGAGAGGAGAGGAGAGGAGAGAGGAGCAGAGGGAGGAGCAGAGGGGGAGGGGAGGAGAGGGGAGAGGAGGAGAGGAGAGGAGAGGAGAGGAGGGGAGGGGAGGAGGAGAGGAGGAGCAGAGGAGAGGAGGAGAGGAGAGGAGAGGAGAGGAGGAGGAGAGAGAGGGAGGGGAGGGGGAGGAGAGGAGAGGAGAGAGAGGAGGGGAGGAGAGGAGGAGGAGCAGAGGAGAGGGAGGAGAGGAGAGGAGAGGGAGGGGAGGGGAGGAGCAGAGGAGGAGCAGAGGAGAGGGGAGGGAGAGGAGAGGAGAGGAGAGGAGAGGAGAGGGGAGGGGGAGGGAGGAGAGGAGAGGAGGGAGAGAGGGGAGGGGAGGAGAGAGGGAGGAGAGAGGAGAGGAGGAGAGGAGAGGAGAGGGGAGGGAGGGAGGAGGAGAGGAGGAGGAGAGGAGAGGGGAGGAGAGGAGAGGAGAGGAGAGGGGAGGAGAGGAGGAGAGGGAGAGGGAGAGGAGAGAGGGAGGAGAGGGAGGAGAGGAGAGGGAGGGGAGGGGAGGAGGGAGGAGAGGGAGAGGAGAGGAGAGGGGAGAGAGGAGGAGGGAGAGGAGGAGAGGGGAGGAGAGGAGGAGAGCAGAGGAGGAGCAGAGGAGAGGAGGAGAGGAGGGGAGGAGAGGAGGGGAGAGGGAGATTGTTTGGTGAAGTTCATACTTCAGGTTCACTGCCGTTTGGGTCTGTTTTATGTTTGACCTTCACATGGAGCCAAAGTGAGTCGTTTTTAACATGAAGCAGCTCATGTTGTTTCTTTATGGATTAACAGAGGTGACCTGTAGTGACCTCTGACCTGTAGTGACCTCTGACCTGTAGTGACCTCTGACCTGTAGTAACCTCTGCTGACTGACCTTGTCTCTGGACGTGACCTTTGCCCCCTGGTCGAGGAGGAGCTGCAGGGCCGGCAGACCTCCTCCTCTGCAGGCCCAGTGGAGTGCTGTGGCCTCCAGCTGCAACACACACATCATCATCAGTCTAACAGTTCAGTGTGTGTGTGTGTGTGTGTGTGTGTGTGTGTGTGTGTGTGTGTGTGTGTGTGTGTGTGTGTGTGTGTGTGTGTGTTCGTCCTCCTCTCACCTTGTCTTTTTTCTCGATGGCAGCTCCGGCCTCCAGGAGGCTCTTCATCACCTCCATGTTTCCTCTGAACGCAGCTTTGTGCAGAGCTGTTCTCTGGAACTGGTCACACACACGTTTCATTAGTAACGAAACATAATCCACCTCATTATTGTTGTTCGTACAATCAGCTGCTCCTCAGGTATGTTTGTATGAAGGTTTGATCATGTGTCAGATCATTAACGTGTTTGGACACAGATGCACGTCGCTGTGTGACACTCACGTGGTCGCACACGTTGGGGTTTCCTCCGTCACTGAGGAACTTCTCCACCACAGGAAGCTTGTTCTCCATCGCTGCCGTCAGAAACAACTGCTCATCCACCGTCTCCGGCTGGAGATTCAAGAAAAACTCTTCAAACCTCAAACACACCTCAGAACTGTTCATCAGGACTTTTACCAACCGAATTCAAGCTGTTTTATCAAAAACTCTCAAATCTACTGTATTGTACTGTACAGCAGGTCAAAGCTATATTGCGGCTACATGCTAAGCTCCTTCAATTAAAATTGTTATTTTAATGGTTTTTAGTAAGTGTTGAAAACAGAGACAGAAACACTAGAAGTCAGAGCCGAGGGAAAGTCTATAACGACGTCATCTCAAACAACATGATTCTTAGATTAACATAATTGGCCCAAAATATTCTATACCAGTTTTTAGAAGATTTTAAACTATAACAGAAACCGAACTTTGCTCTAAGGCCATTAAAGGAATCACAAAATATGCTGATGAATTTATTGTGATATTATAATATTGTAAAGAATAAAAATGGCTCGATGTTCGTCCCACTACTCTTATTGTCTGAAAGTCTGACTCGAGGAAATGAAATGCACAGTGATGTTTCTGAGGCCAAACTCACAGTTTCACAAGTGAACTCAAACTAATTCAGTGACTCCTGGTTCAGATGTGAAATACCATGAGAACCAGCTGCATCATTCTTCCATAACCTTGTAAATAAAAATCATAAATATATATTTTACCACAGTCTCAGGCTCCGGCTGCTGCTTCTTGTGGACGGGACTCTTCCTCTCTCTCCTCCTCTTCCTCAGCTGCAGGATGTTGAACAGGTCGTCCACGGTCTCCAGCTTCAGTCTGCCGCTCCTGTCCGTCTGAGACAAGAACACGACAGAGTTTGGACTGCTGGTTATTTCATTTGTTATATTTCATGAGCTCATCATTTAAAAATAATACGCTGCTTGTTTACAGGTGAGGGATAACAACTAGAAAGAAAGAAATTTGTACAATTATTATAATAACGATGATAGATTTTACATTATAAATGAATGTATCTCACATTTAGTCATTTGTTTTCATCTCGTTGCTAAAAGTGCTATAAATACACATAATAATAATTATTAAATTGTATTAATTATTATTGTTATTATAATTATTAGTGTGATAAGAGATTGTTATTGTTCATTACAGAATAGAGCAATTATTGTTGTGCTATACTCCCAGATGCCTCCAGGTGGCAGCACACACCTAACACCACCGACCACGAGCTTGTTCCAATATGAGATCACAGACTGAATTTAAATGTGTGTGTGTGTGTGTGTGTGTGTGTGTGTGTGTGTGTGTGTGTGTGTGTGTGTGTGTCTGTGTGTGTGTGTGTGTGTGTGTGTGTGTGTGTGTGTGTGTGTGTGTGTGTGTGTGTGTGTGTGTGTGTGTGTGTGTTCAGTCAGTAACTCTGCAGCTCAGTTTAAATGTAAACACACAAACAGCTGCTGCTGCTTCAGTTTGTGACACTTTGAATTTCTGTCGTTGTGTCTTTAACGTCCTGTCAATCATCAGCCTGCTGCTGACCTCGCTCCTCGTTATGTGTGACACCTGTCAGCTGGTGTGAATCCTCCTCTGATGAATCACATCCATCAGAAGTGACCACTGAGACTACACCCCCTGTGTCACTACACCCCCACAACGTGCACCGACCGTGCACGTGTGGGACGCTGCCTTGTGGTGAGGACGTGTGAAGTTGTGGCATTTTATTATGAAACAAATATGAAACAGTTAAACTACAACATTAAAGTACTTTTTATGTGCTGATGCATCAATACTATTATGATGAAGAGGCTCAATTCTAAACTTAAATATACAATAATAAAGTACTTATACTTAAAACACCTCAATTAAATTGAAGTCAATTTAACTGATAATGTGTTTAATGGTATTTTATGGTTTTGGTCTTTCATATAATAATCCGATACTAGTAATTCTAAAACTGAAATAATCTCATAATAGTGATGACTAATATATACTCATGTTATTTGTATTTAAATTGTGTGACTCCACAGACTCCAACCGTTCTTACATTGAGCGCAGCCACGCTCACTTCCTGTTCTCCTCCGCTCAGGTCATCATGCTTCTCTTGATTGACAGCTGCCTCGTACACGCCCCCCTGGAAGTCGTCCGACTCTTTGCCCTCTGACCTCTTACCAGTCACCTGAGGAAGAGGAGAGATGAAGGTGACAACACAATTCACCCGGATTCACACACAAACCACACACACACACACACACACACACACACACACACACACACACACACAGCTTTGAGTCAGTGAATGAAATCTACAGGAAAAACATTACCTACTAAGATCTGTTCCACAGCTGTAGTCAAAGAAGTCAAATAAGCTGATTCAAAGATTTAAATCACATGTTAAAGTTTCATTACTATTAAAAACTTTAGACAAATGAATAATGTGAACGGAGCTGATTTTACATTTACAGAGAAATGATAAAATCATTAAACAGAACAGAGTAGTTATCGTAAATTAACTGAAAACTACTTGTCCTGCTTCAACTAATAATGAAACATGATTTAACCCTAACCCTTAAATTTGGGATGAAAATAAAATGTTCCCTTTATAAATGATTCCATTGTTGTGTTGTCTCAAGTAGAACAGCCGCTGCTGTCGCCCTCAGCTCTTACCAGCTCCTCGACGCTGTGCAGACCCATCGTGCTCTGTTCGAATCGCAGCCTTATTCCACTGATGCTCCACTGAGTCTCTGAGCGTCTCGTCCGCCTGCAGCTTCTCTTATAGCTGCGTCAAACCTCTGCAGCTCAGATCACATTACTGTCCACACACACACACACACACACACACACACACACACACACACACACACACACAGACACACACACACACACAGACACACACACACACACAGACACACACACACACACACACACGACTGGTTCGAGCTGCAGGACAAAGATTGACGTGAGGAAAGATGCCTCACTACATCAGCTCTGATGGTGTCTGAGATGAAACATTAACACATCTTTGCTGTAATTTTGTTCAGTATTAATATCGACTCATTCATATATTTTTAACCCTTATATATTTAGAGCTTCTTCTGTGGGGGGGGAAAGCAGATGTGTGTGTTTTCCTGAGCAGGGCCAGTCAGTGAGAGAACGTCTTTTTAATGATACATGATTTTAGTTTTGATTGGTCGAGAACATCGTCGCTGCCTGACCCACATCACACACAGAAAATACACTTCATGCTTCGTGCCAGTAGGAGGTGCTGCACCCCCCTCAGCACGGGGGATGCGTGGTTACGTTCAGCTGCGTCTGTTAGTTTGTTATCATGTGTATTTCTCAGTACTGTGATAATACTCATCCAATATTCAGTATCATGACAATATTCATCCATTTGAGATGTATCCAGAAACAGTTCGAAACATAAACTCGACGTCTCCCCTCTCTGGCTCCTGATTGGTGGAAAAGGATCTCACGTAGCTTGTGATGTCACGATCAGGTGCCGCCACGTTCGGAGAATGAGCAATTATAATAAAAACTTTATTCACAAAATCTGTCCAGAAACGAGCGACATGAGACTTTTGGTTCAAACGCTTGAGTCTTCAATGACAAAATAAAAAATACACCAAACTCACTGCAGCTTGTAGAGTCACATGTTCAATGTTCTTCTTATTTTCATTTCTATTAAACGCTGAGAGAAGAAAAACAATTTCAAAATGAATATTTGATGACAATCGTGTGGTTTTAAAAGGAAACAGCAGGGGGGTGAGCCATCTTCCCTCACAGACAATCTTTGTCAGCGTCTCATCATGTCCAGCATGTGTCCACAGACATGCAGTGACATCACTGTGAGGAGACAGGTCCATGGTGGCCGAGGAATAAATAGACAAGTGTCCAAACATCCTCTCGGGGGCAGCGCAGCCAGTCACAGATCAAGGTCAAAGGTCAGCGTGGTGACTGACGGGCGGCGGCGGGTAACGCGATGTCAGGACATTTCTGTCCGGCTCGTAAATGTGGTCAAATTGCATTCTTCACATGAAAGAGCAAAGTACCACTCGTGCTCTGAAGGTGGCGACGTCTGACGCCACATGAACTCACCGTCCACCAATCAGAAGCCAGAGGGACGATGTCGGGTGTGAGACTGAAATCAATCTAAATGGTGATTTATGATTGTCGGGAGACTCCATGAAGCTGTGAACACAGAGGCATTGTGGGTAAAATACTGATGACTGTATGCTGGTCACTATTTCTGCCCACGTGCTGATGGAAGAGTTCACCATCTCACTTCAGGCCGCACCAACGGTTCATGGATCCTTACGTCCACCAAGTTTCATAGAAATCAAACTTTCTGCATCATCTTGTTCACAAACTAACAAACGGCTGAAATCTCCTCCACGGTCCAAAGTCACATTTTTGAATCCTGTAAATATGTCTTGTTTCGTCAAAGATTCCCCAAAATGTGTTTGTTAAAGAATGTTTCAAACTAATCCTGTCCTCAGATCCGCAGCAGAACTTAATGGATTCTTTTTACGCTGATGTTTCGTCCTTCCACCAAATCCATTCAGCAAGATGACACACACACACACACACACACACACACACACACACACACACACACACACCAGGGAGTTAAACCTGCAGCCTGAAGGAACAACTAATACATGAAGTTCATGTTGGGTCTGGCTCCATCTTAAATAATAATCATATATTAATAATGTTATTACATATTATTATTATTACATTTCATTGCACTGATGATTTTATCCAAAGCGACTCACAATAAGTGGATCAACCATGAGGAACAAACCCAGAACAACAAGAATCAAGTCAGTGCATTAGCTTCAAGAAGCCAAAGTGCAAAGTTCTACTTGTCTCTTGTTTAAGAAGATATTTGCTCTGCATCATTTGAAATGTTCTGTATTTAGATCTTTTCTTGTCTTGATGACGACTCAAAGCTCTTCACAGCACAGTTTTGGTTCAGTATCTTGTCCGAGGACACTTCAGCACGTGGACTGGGGAAGTCTGGGGTCGAACCGCCGACCTTCAGGTTAGAGGACGACCGCTCTCCCTGGACCACAGCTGCTCATTAAGCTTTAAGCTTTAATCGATTTTCGACTTGACCACACTGAATGGATCCAGAACACACCAGGAGGTGAAGTCTTTCTCGAACCGAGACGTCCACTGACCCTCCAGCTCCTCAGAGTGACTTCATAGCTCCGAGCTATTTGTGACTCCGACCTTGTGATGGAAATAGACGGTAAAAGGGAGAAACAGTTTTGGACGAACACCTCTGAAGTTTTACATTCTGCTGCTCTGAGAGCAGGAGGCTGATCTGAAGGCTGACGAACACGAGGGTGACTCAACCTGACGCTACTCTTCATAAAGAGACGACAGCAACGTGTTACTGACGTTTTAGTTTCACATAGAAAAGACATTTTTCTGTGTTTTTCCTGATCTGTGATTTATCTACTGTCTCCTCTGATCACTGTCTGCAGCCTGACGACTGTCTGAGGTTTCAGAGGAGAAACCATATCTCTCAATTGATGGTGACTCATATAAATCAGGTTTTGGTTATTTTGGTGCAGTGATGAAGTCAGTGACGACCTCGCTGACAGCTCCACAGCTCAGCGCTGCAATATCATGTTGTGATGACACTTGGTACCAACCAAATAAAAATGGTGCAGTTCATAAAAATAAGTCTTGTGTCTATTTCAGCTGCTGCTCGCTCCTCACACACATATTCCTTCTTTCACATTTGTCACCAGTTGGAAGGCGTGTGAAGACGACACCATCTTCACATGAGTGTGTGTGTGAGTGTGTGTGTGTGTGTGTGTGTGTGTGTGTGTGTGTGGTGAGTGTGTGTGTGTGTGTGCGTGTGTGTGTGTGTGTGTGTGAGTGTGTGTGTGTGTGCGTGTGTGAGTGTGTGTGTGTGTGTGTGTGCGTGTGTGTGTGTGTGTGTGTGTGTGAGTGTGTGTGTGTGTGTGTGTGTGTGTGTGAGTGTGTGTGTGTGTGTGTGTGTGTGTGTGTGTGTGTGTGTGTGTGGCTGCGTGGTGTGTGTGTGTGTGTGTGTGTGTGTGTGTGTGTGTGTGTGTGTGTGTGTGTGTGTGTGTGTGTGTGTGTGAGTGTATGCTGGTAGTCTAACACTGGTTTGGCATTAAACCCTGATGCATACATCACAGGATTCTATCATTATAAATAGGTCCCGTGCAGAATTCCTACTCTGGAAATATATCCAGGTTATTATTAGCTGTGTAAATCCCCCCCTCACCCAGTATCCTGGTTTGAGCTGGGTGGGGGGGTTGTGTGTGTCATTGTTTGAACATAATCTTTCACTCAGAAAGACAAACCGTCCGGTTGTTAATTCACCGTTAACGAGGGACGATGTGACATGAGGCTGAGTGTTAGAAGATGGAGCTCCATCCACAGATGGTTTATACAAACACACGTAGACTTTGGCTTGACCAGCAGGGGGCGACTCCTCTGGTAGTTTCTATAGAAGTCTCTAGAAAGTGACTTCTCACTTTATCACGTCAGGAAACATTCAGGAGTTTCTGTCTCAGTCTCTAGTTTCAAGTCTTCTTCAAACAGCTGATGTTCATTTAGTGAATTATGATCATTTAGAGTCAAACAGACCATAAAGCACCGGGGGGGGGGTACCACAGTGTGATTGACAGCTAGGAACGTCTATGGGTGCAGGTGGCAGGTGTAGGTGGGCGTGTCCTCTGTGTGTGTGTAGCTGCAGCATCAGAGAGAAACTCACGAAAACAAAAAAGTTATATTCACAGTTTTGTTAGTGATGAAGAACAAGAAGCATCTTCCTCTTCAGTCAAACATCATGAAGAGGTTTTTTCCCGTCTTCAGGTCAACGTTTGTTTCCAGGTTTTTCTTTAGTCTTTTACACAAGAGTCACTTCTGGAATCAAACTTGTGTAATCCAGAGAACGTGCATCTAACAAAAAGAGGAGAGTTTAATGTTTACACCTACTTTATTCACTGATTGGCCAGTTGTGGGTCGGCTGTGGCTCAGAAGGGCGAGCGGGTCGTCCATCGACCAGAGGGTTTGCAGTTCGGTTCCGGTGCCTCCAGGCTGCATGTCGTCATTGAAACCTTAGAATAAGATGTTATGGTGAATAAGCAGCTTTGAGTGGATGGTAAGAAGTGATAGAAGTTAATACATACAGACCGTCAGTCAGCTG